>NC_091951.1:103548969-103745863 GCF_031021105.1 Erythrolamprus reginae
TAAATAACTTTGATTGATAGGGTCCAGGAAGAGATTCCTTCTCTGTCATTGTCCCAATCCATTCTGCCCCTTGAGGTGAGGCTGATCCCCACCTTTCTGGTATTCTAGAACAGCATTAAAATCTGGGTCTTCCAATTGGCATGGGAACCAAAAAGTAATATACAAATCTAAGGTTAGTTTGTGGTTTAAGAGAATTCTCTCCATTTTTTAACTCCGTCCTTAATCCATCTGCGGAGGTTGTGAAAATCTCCCTTTGAGACTTTCAAAGGGAGATTGGACTGCCATTTGTCCAAAATAGAGTACGGACTCATGCTTGAGCAGAGGATTGGACTAGATGACCTACAAGATCCCTTCCAACTCTAAAAATTATCTAAACTTTAACTACCCTTTTAACTTTCAGATTTTGTATGGATTTTATGGATTTTAAAAAATCTGTAAATCACCCAAAGTCACTTCATTAATGAGATGGGTGGTGTGAAAATTTGGTTAATAGATTTATCAATTCTTGAATGTCATGGGCATTTTGTAATTGCATATTCAGAAATCATAGTGGAACAGGACATCAAGAGAAAATGATAGGGCTCCTTTGAACAAATCAGGAAGTGTCTTTTTGTTTGAACCAGACAACCCTGGATCAAAACCACCTTGTTAAAAATAAATAATCTCATTTGGGGTTTTTTGTGGGGGGAGGTGTTTCCTTGTTTGAGTTTTAATAATGAAGTAGTGTGCACTGAATGGATATGTTCACGAATCAGAAACTGAAGAACAGAATTGAAAGAATCATTACAGGAAAAAAAATTAGCAGCTCTATATTTATGAATTTGCTAAAACTGCTTAAATGCAAAAGTACGGATAATGACTATATATATTGAGTGAACAGGAAACTCAAATCTATCTTTTGTCAAATTAAACAGAAAAAAAGAAAAGAAAATTGCTGCTAAATTATATCTTCAACAATGCAAATATAGCATGGTGGTGTTTATACCCTGGCACTTTGCCTAATACAGGACAGTCTTTGTGAGCCTGAAAACAAAAAGAGAATTCTAATTAGTTCTGAAGCCACAATGCCCTAATGTCATGCAATAGCTAGCCCTTTTCTTCTTCTGCGATAGTTATCCTCAAAAGCAAATATCAGAAAGAAAGAGGCTGAAAATGGAGACTTGTTAATTTTATTAGGACAGCTTCTGCTGCACATTTTGGTAAGAAATTAAGTTCAAAGCCCTCTGAATAGATAGGAATTGAATGTTAGGCCTAGTCTATGTACGCAGCAGAAGGAAGTGGTGATAAAATGGAAAACATTGAAGAAGCAGAATTTCCTATCAAACTGTTAAAAAAGAATGTCTTATGTAGATTCTCAGTGATTCAGGTCATGGGTGTCCCAAAGGAAGAAGAATTGGCATACAAGTCCAATCAATCAATCAATCAATCAATCAATCAATCAATCAATTGTTTTGAACTCCTCTGTTAGAATCAGGAAAAGACACTTTCTCAAATCAGGAAAATGAGTCACTTTGCCTCAAACCTCAAGGCTTGTTTTGTAAAGGCAATCAGGTATTCGCTCAGAGTCCTCGGAGAGGGGCGGCATACAAATCTAATAAATTATTATTAATATTATTATTGTTTCAATTTATTATGAGATATTTTAGCAATTCATATACACCTGTTTGTTTACTTAGGCAACCTGCCTTTCTTCTAAATTTCTGCAGATCATGGTAGAGAATTTCATAATTAACCCACACAAACCTGTCAACCATGGGAAATTTTAACTGGACATATGTAATAAGACATGCTCCCCAATAAAATCAACTATATAGAGACTGGCATAGAGACTAGTCTATATAGAGATGAGCAAATCCAGTGGTGAAATCCATTTTTTAAAACTCCTGGCTCTGTGGGTGTGGCTTGGTGGGCATGGTGTAGCTTGGTGGGCATGGCTTGATGGCTGTGGCAGGGGAAGGGTACTGCAAAAACCCCATTTCCTCCTCACTCCTGGGGGAAGGATATTGCAAAATATCCATTCCCACTTCACTCTGGGGCCAGCCAGAGGTGGTATTTGCTGGTTCTCTGAACTCAAAATTTCCGCTATCAGTTCTCCAGAATCTGTTAGAACCTTCTGACAAGTGGATTTAGTTTATGAAAACAAGAACTTTGCTTCTCCAAGAATAAATTAATTCTACATTGGTAATTTAACCACAGAATGGCAAAGATTTATGTATGAGCAGCAGGATAATGCCTCTTAATATGCAAAGTGGAGAACATTATTGCTCTGAAGAAATGATTACACATCAATCTGTAGAATTGGCAGGTTGCTTTCCTGGATCAGGCTTCTGATAACTCTTTCAGGATCCACTGCCTGAAGAAGCTTCTTCCAGAACAAACAGACCAAATCCTTTCCTTAACAAAATATAGAGCAAACTCTATAAAAGAAACTGAAAAAGCTAAGCAGGATTGTGGGAGGATGTTAGGCAATCACACCCTTGCTCCTTTCACCCTCATTTCTAATAAGGTTTGGTTTTCTGGTTTCACACACTGTGTAGGCTTAGGACAAACAGGTGTGGCTTGATGGGGCTGATTTGTTCCTTACATACTTAATATGTTTGCTTCCTCTATTTGGTCTTCCCCCAGTTGTATCACAGGAAGATAAGTGACCACATTCCACTAGACCAGTGTTTCCCAACCTTGGCAACTTGAAGATATTTGGATGCGAATGCTGGCTGGGGAATTCTGGGAGTTGAAGTCCAGATATCTTCAAGTTGCCAAGGTTGGGAAACACTGCACTAGACTGAGTTCTAGTTTTGTCTTCAGAGTTACTCATAAATGCAAAAGAGAATGTTTTCAAAAGCAGTTTGGAGACAACCCTCCTCCCATTAACCATACCATAATCTTGGATCTTCTGTGGTTTTACCAGGCATTAAATAAAAATACCTGGCTGAATTCTTAGTCCCAAATTAATAACGTATCCCAGTGCAAGCTGTTTTACAGCCAAATGCAAAATTAACCAGGAAAGTGGTTAAGTTCATTTTAAAAAAGCCATCTTGCCTTCAGCTAATCCGTCTCCCTTTTCATCCAGCAATTATAGCACTCTTGGCAGGTTAATTTTAAGAAGTATTAGACCGCAACTCCCATAATTCTACTCTGGGAACTGAGGTCTAATACTTCTATGCCTTTTAAGCAATTAAGGTGTGGAAGGTGAAGCCCACACCTTAGTGCTTAAAACGCATTATGGTTGAGAAATACTGAATTATACAGTATGCTTCATTCTTGTTAGATTTTGGAGGAGGAAAGGGGGGGGGAGGAAGAAGAGTTGAGTTGAAACTTCTAGAAGCCAAAAAGGTTCCGACCTCTTCCCACAGAAAAGCTGTGCCAAAGAGGAGGCAAAGCCTGCCAAATGGGGGAGAAAGAGCTGGAGTGGAGACCTTATCAATTTTCTTTTCATTTGGTTTTTTAAAAATCAGTTTTGCCATCTTGCTTCTCTCCCAGGGGCGACAGGTGAAGTCAGGTTCCCCGCGAAGTGGGTGGGGATAGATAACGAAGGTTTTCCCTTAATTCGTTCCTTAGAAGTCAACCAATTTGGAGGGGAGGGGAGGTTTTCCGTAAACCTGAGAAACGCAAGTGGGTAAGGAAGAGAGCCTCCTCAAACGCCAACCAGGGCGCAAAACGAGCGCGCTCACTCACCGCTGGCACAGCTCCTGTTCACCCACAACTGCTCCGGGAGCTCCATGCGCGCTTCGGGGTGAGAAGAATCAGTGCATTCCTAAAAGGCAGCCGCGAAGGAGACGCGGAGGAGGAGGGGGGGATCTGGAGACGGGGCGAGATGAGCGCCTTAGTGCCCCCGCTGGTTCGCTTGGCTTCGCTGCAGCCTCCCTCTTGCCCTGCTGGCTCCCTCCGGTTGTCCGCTTCGGAAGGAAGGAAGGACGGCCTTCTCTCCCCTCCCCTCCCTTCTCCTCGCTCCGCCTCGCCTAACCTGCGCGGAGCTTGAAAATTGCCCCGTGGCGAAAGTGGGCTCGCACCTGTTCCAGACGGAGATGCCGCGCCGCGCCTTCCTCCTCCTTTGTTGCGCGTCACAGACTTGTCGCCCTGGTCCTACGAGGTCGGCGGACTGTGGAACGGACCGTGGCACATACGCACACACACACGAGCCCTTGCAGGCACTCTGTGCCTGGCTTTCTGTACGAGGCTAGGGTCCCAGTGTGCTTTCTTGATTAGAAATTTCTTAGGCATAAATTCCGGCCCCAAGTCTATTTTCAAAGGTGGAAGGGTCATCTGTTTTTCCACTTTGATTTAAATTATTTGTCCTTCTTAAATTTTGTTTATAAACTTTTTTTTTGTTTCGGCAAGGTATGATTTATTGAATGTGAGCATACCCCATACTCATCAGTGATGGTGTTACTTAGCCAGGTAATAAAACATCTGCAAGCCAACAATCAAGTGCAGAGAACACCAAGGACCCCACAATTCAACCCTGAGCTACATTTGGGGCTGGTGCCCTAAGCATGTGCTTAGTCTGCTTAATGGTTAATATACCACTGGTTCCTGGCCAAGGTAATCTATTAATCCAGTCATTGTTGTCAGAATGTCTAAACTTGGACACTCATCTGCTTTGTGTACTGCAGTTGAGCATTCACCAGCAATCTCCCCCAAGAGAGAAGGTTGGAAACTGGCAATAATCGTTTAACACTCCTGGATTCAGGAAATACTTCAAGAAATGGGGCACCACCATCTCCTTCAAGGCCACTGGCAGATTTCCTCATGAACTGAGGTGTAACAATTGTTCACACAACAATAATCTTTTAAGATGGTTTGGGCTGAGAAAGAGAGAGACTCATCCAAAGGCTGGTTCAAAGTCACCCAGACTGTCTTTCATGATTAAAGCACGACTAGAACTCCCACACTCTTGGTTTTCGGCCTGGTGCCTTAACTTAATTTTCATAACCCAGGTACAGGTCCCTGATGAGAAGAAAGTTGTAAATCTAAATGTTTATTGCATGTTAGGCATCATACATCAGGACAGGGAGTTCCAATAAATTACAGTGTTTTCCTAACATTGCTTGTTAGGCCTGGGCAGTGACTGAACTAAGACATTGTGGCAAGGAGCCATAATTTATCATCCTGAAAATGGTTAATGGATTAGTCAAGCTTTATTGCTTCAAGCTACTCTCAGTCATTATTATGGCTTGCGAGCAGACTTAACAACACTCTGGCATGTTTGTTGAATAGTGAGATTTGCTAGCTTTAATCCTCCCTCAGTGTCTACAACAAATATTTTTACAATTCATATTTAAACATTTACATTTCATTGACACAGCCAGAATAGTTTTATTCCAAATATGTACAGGAAAATTATTTGATTACTCCCAAAAGATGTCTTTATCAATGTCTTTACGTAGAGTGTTTACAGTCCAGTGTATGCCTCCTTTCCAGATTTAAGATTATCTAACAGTTTTATCTGCTACTCAGTTTAGGTTAACATATGTTTCTTTAGGCAGGTCTGCCATTAAGGCATCCCCGGGATTTGAAGTCATATTGGGTTCTTCTAGCACAGGGGTGTCGACCTGGATTCTTCAATGGCCATATCGGTATTGTAGTTCTCCTCCACAGGCCGGCCAAGAGGGAGGGAGGACCATAAGGTACCACAGGCCAGTTCTTTGTTATTTCCAGGCTGGCCTTGCGGGCCGGATTTAAGCACCCTGCAGGCCGGATCCATCCTACAGGACTTGAATTTAATACCCCTGTTCTAGCAGAAGAGACTCAAAGTGGAAAGACATGGGAGGCTGTAACAAAAGATAATATCTTTTGAATTCCTCTTATTATTTTATGAGTCAGGCAAGGCAATTGTATGATAAAAGCCTTATGGGAAAGCACAAGATGAATCATATGTAAACTTCAGAGTTAATGGTCGGAAGTTCAACCTGTGTTCTAATTTAGAAATACATTCTCAACAAAATATTGTTTGGGAACATTGTGAGTTCTATCTCGCTAGTGATTTTAAAGACTATTTATTTATTTATTTATTTTATTTATTAGATTTGTATGCCACCCCTTTCCATAGACTCGGGGCGGCTTACAACACAATAAAAACAGTTTATAACAAATCTAATAATTTACAATATAAAATATTAAAAAACCCCATTATTAAACAGACATACACACAAGCATACCATACATAAATTGTATAGGCCCGGGGGAGATATCTCAGTTCCCCCATGCCTGACGACAAAGGTGGGTTTTAAGGAGTTTGCAAAAGGTGAGGAGGGTAGGGGCAGTTCTAATCTCTGGGGGAGCTGGTTCCAGAGAGTCGGGGCCACCACAGAGAAGGTTCTTCCCCTGGGGCCCGCCAACCGACATAGTTTAGTTGACGGGACCCGGAGAAGGCCCACTCTGTGGGACCTAATCGGTCGCTGGGATTATTATGACTGGAGAATTATTAAAAGTAAAGATGTTATTTTAAAAGTGAAGATAGTCTCTACTTTCCACCGCAGGCTTTCTACTTGAAGCCTTGTATCCGATTACCGTGCCTTAGCCTACGGGATTTCTGTGACCAGCCAAGGTTGGCTCGATGCTGCTTCCTGCTGTTGTCGTTTGCTGGAAATAGGTGATAAGAATATAGGGTGACATTTCCGGCCTCAGTTCACTAAAATACTTGTGGAATTAAATAAGTAATTAAAGCAAATCCATACTAAGTAAAAAAAGGTCCTTTCTTTCCTTGAGATGAAGTGTTAAATTGGAAGTACAGCTGTACACCATAAATGTCACTGAGCCCAAAGAAAACAGAGTCTTTAAGAGATGAATCCATGAAAAGGTCCAGCCAAGTCCCCTTGAAATTGGCTTAGTGAAACTTCTGTAAAAAAAAACATTGTTATCTTAACAATGTAGCCATGCTTGAAATACTGGTTTGCAAGCTGGGTGATGTGAATCTGAGGTAACTAAGAATCTGGAGTGTAGGTTAATGGAATGCTTCCCACTAGGTTACTTGACTGTATAAGAAATATCAGGGATATTATCTGATCTAAAAAATTTATTTTAATATTTAAAATAGAGTTTCCCACTTTTATAATATCAGATGTTACTTTGTTATAATAATTTTTATTACAGTTTAAAAATACAAAAATAACAATAACTAATACAAACGAAGGAAAATATAAAAATTTAAAAGGAAAAAGAAATATAAAGAAATGACTCCCCTTGCAACAAGTACAATTTCAGTACCTTCTCTGACATTTCAAAAGATCTGTTCTTCTCATATCTCATTTATAATCTATAAATAATTTATGAAGCCTCACCAGTCAATTCTAATCAGCAAAAGTCTGCTATTAGAAACAAGAACAACACACACAGAAACATAATGAAATAAATTGTTTTCATATTCTTTTCCCATTTTTTTTCTCCCCGTCTCTTATTTCTAAACAAAATTTTGAATTCTTGTCATTTCTAGTAAAGAAAAATGGATTAAGAGCTATCAAAACAACATGTATTGTATTTTTTTGGTTTATAACAGGGGTCCCCAAACCTTTTACACAGGGGGCCAGTTCACTGTCCGTCGGACTGATGGAGGGCCGGACTACCAAAAAAAACTATGAACAAATCCCTATACACATTGCATATACCTTATTTTAAAGTAAAAAACAAAATGGGAACGTACTATTTAGAGGGGGGGGGGAAAGAAGTCTGAAATTCATATATGTTTATGTTTTGTTTTTAATTTTCTTTTGTTAACATCTGATCGGCTATAGAAGGTTTTCTTGGCTTATAGAAAAATGTATGAAGAAAGAAGGAAGCATTTTGGCATAATGGTTAATAAGTTAGAGATGTCCTTTTTGAAGGAACATTAAGGAGGGAATTTAATTAAAAGAAAAGTATGCACCTGGATGACAACATTAGAAAAAAAACCTTTTGCAACTTTTTTGATGATTGATATTAGTTACTAACAAAATACTTTATTTTATTAGATGGTACACTGTATTGTTTGAATGTATGTTGAGAGAAAATTTTAAAAAAATTTACCCCCACAAAAAAGTCCTTCCATCCTTCATCCCTCCATTCATTTCATTCTTCCTTCCTTCCTTGTTCCCTCCATTTCTCCTTCCTTCCTTCCTCCCTCCCTCCCTTCCTTTTCCCTCCATTTTTCCTTCCTTCCTTCCCTCCCTCCTTCCTTCCACTACTTTTCTCTCTCTCTCTTGCTAGCTCTCTCTCTCTCTCTTTCTCTCTCTTGCTTTCTTTCTCTCTCTCTCTCTCTTTCTCACTCTCTCCCTTGCTATCTCTCTTCCTCCCTCTCTCTCTTTCTCTCTCTCTCTCTTTCTTCCCCTTCCTTCCTTCCCTCCCTTCCTCCTTCCTCTCCACTTCTCTTTCCCTCCCTCTTTTTCCCTTTTTTTTCTTTCTCTCCACTTCTCTCTCTCTCTTTTCCCTCTTTCACCATCCCTCTTCTCTCCCCAACAAGCCTCCACCCTCCGACCCCTGACTCCCATTCAATCCCCATTCTGAAAATGGGAGCTGGCAACTCAAAGAGGAGGAGGAGGCAAGTGTGTGCGTGTATGTGTGTGTGTTGTGCCTGGCTCAGCTTTTGGCAGGCCTTCCTTTACCTCGAGTGAGATGAGATCGAGGGGGATGTTCTCATCGCTGTTGCTCTGGCACCATTATTATTATTATTATTATTATTATTATTATTATTATTATTATTTTAAATCTATTGTAATTAAGGTGGCTGGTTCACATGAGCCTAGTAAGGTGTTCCTTTTCAACCAGGTTTTATTTTTCCTAAGGGAACAGGTTCTTAGAATGCTTAGGCTGGCTTTGTTTCTGTCCCTTCCCCCTTCCTTTCATCTGGAATTAAAGGCAATTAAGTGTTTTTTTTTAAAAAAACAACCTTTTAAAAAGAGATATCAGAGCAATACACATATTTTTTTAAAACAAAAAATTCTATTAAACCATGCTGATTGCATCACTTCTTGGAAAACTGGTCCAGCAAGTGTCAAATGCACTTTTGTAATTGCATAGACTAATTATGTGCAATATGCAGTTTATGCCACTTAGTTTAAAGACAATGTAGAGATAGATGCTGGAGCAAAAAGGATATTTCAGTTTTTAGTATGTACATTTAGTATAGCAAATGTGCTGGCTGTACACATATATGCTGAATGTCTGTGTGTATGTATGTGCGTATGAATATATGCATATCCAGTCCTCGACATATGACTGTAATTGAACCCAACATTTCTGTTAAGTGAGACCTTTGTTAAATGAATTTTGCCCCATTTTATGACCTTCTTTTCCAAAGCTGTTAAGTTGTTAAGCTAATAACAGTTCTTATGTGATTTTGGCTTCCTTGTTGACTTTACTTGTCAGATCGCAAAAGGTGATCTACCTGACCCCAAGAAAACTACAACCATTGTCGATATGAGCCAGTTGCCAAGCTTCTGAATTTTGATCACATGATCATGATGGTTATAAGTATGAATGGTCATAAGTGTAAAAAATGCTCATAAGTTTTTCACTAAGTGAACTGCTGTAATTTGAGGACTACCTATATTTGTTTCCGAGGACATTTTACTAGACTGAATTTTTTAAAAAAAATGGCAAAAGGCATGCTAATCCACTTATTGATTCATTGATTGTGTCCATTACACAATGAAGGTTATAGTGGATATACTCGTAGTAAAATACATAATGAAGGCTATAGAGAATATACTCATAGTAAAATATATCTAAGAAAGAATAGAAAAGAAGATATAGGAATAAAAGATATTAATGAAAGAATAGAAGAATAGATAGATAGGTATAGGAGATATAGGAGAGCAATAGGGCAGGGGACGGAAGGCATTCTAGTGCACTTATACACACCCCTTACTGACCTCTTAGGAATCTGGAGAGGTCAACAGTGGATAGTTTAAGGGTAAAGTGTTGGGTGTTTGGGGATGACACTACAGATTCCGTTAATGAGTTCCACGCTTCAACAACTCAGTTACTGAAGTCTTATTTTTTACAGTCAAGTTTGGAGCGGTTAATATTAAGTTTAAATCTGTTGTGTGCTCTTGTGTTGTTGTGGTTGAAGCTGAAGTAGTCGCCGACAAGCAGGACATTGCAGCATATAATCTTGTGGGCAATACTTAGATCACGTTTAAGGTGTCTTAGTTCTAAGCTTTCTAGACCCAGGATTGTAAGTCTAGTCTCGTTGGGTATTCTGTTTCGAGTGGAGGAGTGAAGGGCTCTTCTGGTGAAGTATCTTTGAACATTTTCAAGGGTGTTAATGTCCAAGATGCAATATGGGTTCCAAACAGATGAGCTGTATTCGAGGATGGGTCTGGCGAAAGTTTTGTAAGCTCTGATAAGTAGTGAGAGATTTCCAGAGCAGAAGCTACATAGGATTACATTAACAACTCTTGAAGCCTTCTTGGTGATGTTGTTGCAGTGGGATTTGGCACTTAAGTCTTTTGTTATTAGTATATCGAGGTCTTTAACAGAGTGGGGGTTATCTGTGATAATTTGATTATTAAGTTTGTATTTGGAGTTCAGATTCTTTTTGCCAATGTGTAGTACAGAGCATTTGCTGGTTGGGATTCTATAATTTCAGAGGCAACTCTATGAATGCTGAACCTGAGAGCATTTTTATTTTTTCCTAATGTGTGAATGATCTTGAGACAAGATTCCCCATAACAATTATCTAAAAGAAGTTGTATTGACCTTGCTCATCTTTTGCCTAGCCAAGAAGTCTGTAAGAAAGCATGGAGTACACTCCCATCCCAGTCAAAATATTCACTAAGACTGCATTACTATTACTATTAGTCTTCTCATTGCTCCTATCACCCATCTCCCCCCACTCATGACTGTAACTTGTTGCTTGTATCCTTACAATTTATATTAATACTGTTTCCTGATTGCTTATTTGTACCCTATGACAATCATTAAATGTTGTACCTTGTGATTCTTGACAAATACATCTTTTCTTTTATGTACACTGAGAGCATATGCACCAAAGACAAATTCCTTGTGTGTCCAATCACACTTGGCCAATAAAGAATTCTATTCTATTCTATTCTACTTTACTTTACTCTACTCTACTCCATCCTATTCTATTTTATTCTATTCTTGGCTTTTCCCTCAGAAAGAGTAATTCTTTAAATAGGTATTAATTACTTTTAAATTAACATACTGCCATTTCATTGGAATCATTTGCCCTTGTATAGATTTGCCAAATGCATATATACCTTTCTCAATTAATGTAATCTCACCTCAGCTACTAATTTGTATGCAAATAAACAATAAAGAATAGATGAAAGAAGTAAAGAAGAGTCTACAAGGAGTTGGGTGGCTTATAAATTTAATAAATTAAATTTAATAAATTAAAACAAAATTTGAAAGAAGTTGCACATAGGATAATTTTATGACAATAATTTTATAACAAATAAAACCCACACAACCTCGTGGGGTGGGGTGTGTTATTTGTTCATTTATGTTGCCAGCAGGACCAACATAAAGCATTGATAACATTCAGCAGTAAAGTTATACATTCAGGAACTCCAAAGAGGGAGAGGGAAAATTCTTTTTCACAGAATTGCATATTATAATTTACAGTGTATCGCTTTGCTGTTCTTCCGTGGCTGCTGGGGGGATTTTTGCAATATGATTTGATTTTAGACAGTAGCTTTACACTTTCTTCATCATAAAACAGCAATTTTAGTTTTTGTAAGTACGGTAAAGGGCATTTTGGGTCTTCAAGGTATTCCTGTGCATGTCTGGGTATTTTAAAGAGAAGATACTGTAGGCTGGTGATGGTGAACCTATGGCACAGGTGCCACTGGTGGCACGTGGGGCCATATCTGCTGGCCACCTGATTTTTGGCTTGCACAGAGGCTCTGGGAGGGTGTTTTTTTTGCTTCCAGAGAGCCTCCAGGGGGATGGAGGAGGGCATTTTTACTCTTCCTTGCTTCCAGGGAAGCCTTTGGAGCCTGAGCAGGGCAAAACAGGAGCCTACTGGGCCAAACAGGAGTTGGGAAACAGGCCGTTTCTGATGTCCAGAGGTTCTCCAGGAGGGTGGGGAAAGCTGTTTTTGCCCTCCCCAGACATTTCGGCACCCAAGGAAAAAGGGTTTGCCATCACTGCCATAGACAGATGATGTCATCTCTTCAATTATGCCTGATTCTTGGAAATTCTGTGGACAAGTTCTCATCACATTTTCCAATTTTATGTGACCTCTTTCATTTATTTAACTTGACAAGTTTTGGCTTTTAGGACCTATAATCACTGTGAAGGTTTATTTTATTTTATTTTTAGAGGCCTTATTACTTTTTACTACCTGACCATTCTAAGCATACTCACTTTTCCAGTGAGCTTGATCACATGACTTGGCCTAAATAAGACAGAATTTTGTGATTTTGCCTTCGAGCACTATGTTTGATTTTATATACACCAAAACTTGCTTGCCTGTCACTTTTTGCTAACCAAGGAGTCTAATGAGAAGGGTGGCATAAAAAAAATTGAATGAATGAATGAATAAACGAATGAATGAATAAATGAACAAATAAACAAACAAACAAATAAGGAATGCACAGGAGCCTTTTCTACTAGCACACCTTGAACGAATCTGTTTTCTTCCTGTGTGGTTTCGTCATGGTCCAAATGGACAAATAAAGAATAAATGACATTTTCAGTTTCTTGACCTACCAATTATACACTCACAGAATATATCACACAGCAGAAGAATTTTTTTTCACCATCAGTAGCCCATCATGTGAGCATTAAAGAAAGAAGTTGTATGTTTACTTCACTTACGCTACAAAAGTGTATAATTTGAAGCCTGATGCTGAGCAAGACCACCAAAGGCCTTCAAGACTGACCTTAGAAATTTTCCAATAGTCGTCAGTAAATATATCACACCAATGTATTTATTTATTTATTACTTAGATTTGTATGCCGCCCTCTCCGAAGACTCGGGGCGGCTCACAACACGTGGAACAAATCATGAATAATCTGACAAATTTAAAATATTTAAAGATTTAAAAAAGACCCCATATACTAACAGACATACACACAAGCATACCATATATAAATTAAACATGCCCAGGGGGAGATGTTTCAGTTCCCCCATGCCTGACGGCAAAGGTGGGTTTTAAGGAGTTTACGGAAGGCAGGAAGAGTAGGGGCAGTTCTAATCTCCGGGGGGAGTTGGTTCCAGAGGGCCGGGGCCGCCACAGAGAAGGCTCTTCCCCTGGGGCCCGCCAACCGACATTGTTTAGTTGACGGGACCCAGAGAAGGCCCACTCTGTGGGACCTAATCGGTCGCTGGGATTCGTGCGGCAGGAGGCGGTCTCGGAGATATTCTGGTCCAATGCCATGAAGGGCTTTAAAGGTCATAACCAACACTTTGAATTGTGACCGGAAACTGATCGGCAGCCAATGCAGACTGCGGAGTGATGGTGAAACATGGGCATACCTAGGTAAGCCCATGACTGCTCTCGCAGCTGCATTCTGCACGATCTGAAGTTTCCGAACACTTTTCAAAGGTAGCCCCATGTAGAGAGCATTACAGTAGTCGAACCTCGAGGTGATGAGGGCATGAGTGACTGTGAGTAATGAGTCCCGGTCCAGATAGGGCCGCAACTGGTGCACCAGGCGAACCTGGGCAAACGCCCCCCTCGCCACAGCTGAGAGATGTTTTTCTAATATGAGCTGTGGATCGAGGAGGACGCCCAAGTTGCAAACCCTCTCTGAGGGGGTCAATAATTCCCCCCCCAGGGTGATGGACGGATAGATGGGATTGTCCTTGGGAGGCAAAACCCACAGCCACTCCGTCTTATCCGGGTTGAGCTTGAGTCTGTTGACACCCATCCAGGCCCCAACAGCCTCCAGGCACCGGCACATCACTTCCGCCGCTTCGTTGACTGGGCGTTGAGAGTAATGCTAATAATAATCCAATGTAAATTAAATTCAAAAAATACCATTAAGTTCTGCTACACTGATGATACCCCCCCCCCCCCGTTATTTCCCAAAGAGTAAGCATCCTTCAACAGGGAAACAAATTTACAGGTTTTACTCTTCTATTATGTAATCACCCATGAAAAATAGTTGGATTATTATTTTAAACCTAACTAAGGGGCACAGAGGTGCTTCCTATAAGATAAGGAGGAACTGTTTATGGCCCTTCTCTGTTCTTGTTTGTGTTCCCTTTCTTGCCAATCTATTGACATGTTTATGAGTGGCAACTTAACATTGCAGGTTGAGAACCCAGATCTATTTGTAACACCAGGTGATTCTGAAATGCCCAATTCAAGGAAATTCCTCTTGTATCCTAAATTACAGACAAAATCCAGCACTCGAGTCATTTTCTTCACCCTTGTGTTCACACATTTATTATTTCAAATTTCCCCCGTAGAGACATCCCAAGTTTATTGTACACATTGTTTGAAACTGCAATACAGGTCATCATCATGTCATAGCACGCAAGATATCTTATTATTAGAGAAGCATTGGAACAGCAACAAAACCTCTGTTGACCAATGATGAAAGAACAAAAAATATAAAACAATATGTATACCATTTTCTGCTGCTTAGCAAATATGATTCAAACACCATAGCTGATCACTGCTGTAAATATACTGCACCATAAATAAATGTAAAGTCATTGTACAAAAAAACTTAGACATTTTTCATACAAACAGGATACATTTGGAAGAATTACACAAAGATTTTCCTTATATTTTCCTTTTTTAAAAAAGATTGTGTTTATGTTCTCAAATATCCAAATACAAATGAAATGCAGATTAATGCAGAAAAGCAAGGGAATTACTATGGGCTATGGTATATCTGACAAATGCTGCCGGGGAAAGGAATTCAAGTGTATATTTCATTTCAAATTCCTTGCTTTTCATCTAAAATCATTAAAACCAAAATGAGAGCAATCTAAGAGGGAATCAAAATGTATTGAAGACATCACTGTTTTGTACTTCTCTTAATTTAAAGGACTCATAATGCATTTTTGTAAATTGCTAATTCCCATGGAGAATGATTACCAACCAAACTTTATATCATATGTGGTTGGATATTTTAATGCATCCAAACATTTTTTATTTTTATTGAAAATGAAAGTTGCAAATAACTGGAAAAAGAAGTAGTTATGGTCTCTGAATCCCAATTTTTCTATTATTTGCTTATTGAAAATCATATTTTCCTAAGAACAGGAAATACATGGTTTTGTACTTAGATTAACATAACCCCAATGTCTGATAAATGAAAAACACCACTGGGTATAAAAAGTAGGTGCACATTTAAACTTCACAAACATGCTTTTGAAATGTGTGGAAATAAGCATTATCCGCAACAAAGATTTCAATTTCTCTGCCTTGCATGAATTCTATACATGGGTGGACTTCTAAACACTTCACCAAGGCAATCAATTATGATATATGCCTGTATGGGGCTAGCTTTTGTGGAATTAAAGATAACGTTACATTACCCCAACATTATTATAACTTTTGAAACAGAAATGTCCTCATGAATTTTGGAGTGCTATCTTAGCATATAGTTTGGGATGAGTGATTTACATTTTAAAATTTTGTAATGTATCTGAGAGCAAGGGAAATTAGAATAGCAGTTTGCAAAGTCCAATACAACATGGGAAAATCCATAGAAAAAAATCTCAGCAAAAAAAATCTCTAGCAGGTGGATCAACATTGTACAGTATTATTTAAACAAAAACCTGAGTGAAATATATTTGACTTACTTTGAGATTCTCTCACACTCAGCGATGAGACTGTTTACCTTCAACAAAATCCTGCTTTTCTTTTCATCACCACACACATACAGACAATAATTAAGATTTCTCCACAAGTAGCACTGATTTCTTTTTCTGGGAGTGATTGAGAACTCTCTCATAATAGTAATATAAAACCAGAACCCAACAATGACTGAAAATGCTTATTAGAATTACTGTTCTCTACACACTTTTTCGGAAAACAAGATATAGAATGCTATACCAATACTACAGCAGATGCTTTGGGAGAATATTTATTTTGAAGATTTAGAACTGTGAGGTAGAGTATCCAGCTCTGATGGGTAACCACATTTTATTTACCATATTGAATGACTGCTGGAAGGAGAAGAAGAAAGGAAGTAAAGAACAAGCAGAACACCTACCTATCTCGCCAAGTGAATTCAAAACCAATCACAAGAATATGTTCGTGTTTGGTTTAGTTTTAAAGTTTGCTTTGTTTTTTAAGGTTAAAGTTAATAAAGGCTTACTACGATAGAAACTGTGATGTTATGGAGTTCTGCCAGTATTGTATTTGCTTTCCAGAAAAATAAATCACAAAACATTTGAACTGTTCTGGGAGACCTTTGGGATTGAAAGGACAGGACATTTCCTTCCTCTGAACTCTTCTGCTCACTATTGATGTCTGTGTACGGAGTCTTAATTCTATGAGCCTTTCATATTTCCATCAGTACAAGAGGCCCCATCACAAACCTATTGAATGAATGTTAAGAATGAACCCAGTCCCAGCTATTAAGATATTAAACTAAATCAGACATTTGCTTACACAATGTACTTTTTGTTCTGAAAAAGCTTCGCACTGTACAAATTGTACAAATGTTGACTTCTATTCAGTTTGGAATCTGGTATGGCTAGGTTTGACCTCATGTGAAAAGTAAATAATGTATATGATCAGGTAAATATCTCCTTAGTACAAATAAGAAAACTGTATATTTGAATACCTGCTTTGATGATCTTAGATAGAGGGCTTAGTGGTGCTGATATCATAGTTTTATGTTGTATGGAAAAGGCTGAAATATCTTACCACTTAAATAGCTGCCTCAGTACTTATACATAAGAAACAGATATGATACGTGAAACAATATCCCATCAACTTCTGTATAAAGAGATGTAAACCTTCAGTGGAAAGAAGGCATTTAAAAAAGGCTACACACTTAATAATAATAATAATAATAATAATAATAATAATAATAATAATAATAATGTTATGTTGCTGCTGTTGCTTAGGGCATAATGTTCTTACAAGATTTAAAATAGGGAATATTAAGCTAACTTTTTTTGTACTTGTATAAGTATTAGTAGATTCTGGTTTAATAACACCTGGCACATTGTGAAGAACAGTAATTAAATATTCATTTATGATAAAGAAGAAAAAGCACACATGAACGTTTCTAAGATCTAAACAATGGAAAACAAAATCTTAGATTGCCCCTCTTTGGCGTCTTCCCATCAGAGCTGGGGCCAAAATTCTGGAGGGCAGAAATTTGGCAAAACTGGTCTTGAACAAGACAAGGTCAAAAGCCAAGTGTTATGGAAGAGTCTAGAACTGTTTGGAAACATTCAACATTGGAAGAGCCTGGCATTATTTTTTGCAGGCTAAAGAACAGGAAAAAACCTCTACATCTCCACCCTAAGAATTTCTGAAATCATTACCATAAAGTGTCACCAGTAACAAATTACCAAGATGTTCTAATGATGGAGCCTCCATTGATGAATAGAAGACAATTATTGTCTTGCATGCGATCATTCATTTATGTAAAGGAACTTTTTAATGTACTATAATGTAGTTCTGAACAAACAAGGAAAACTGTCCAAATCTTTAACATTTTGAATTAATTTTGAAACTGTAAGCAACAATAGAGCAACTTATATTTTCTTTATAGGAAATTAATCTGAACTGTTGGAGGACTTCATTCTAAAATTCCTCTTTCTACCCTGGAAAATTACAGGGGAACTTGTGTGATGAACTTTATCAAGTCCCTTACAGCAGGGCTGTCACACTCCCAGTGTTCAGGCCGGATGCATCATGCAATGGCCAATGGTTTAGCGAATGGGGGAAAATTCATGGTAGGTCACATTATGCTGCCGTAAATGATGCAAGTTTGACATCCCTGCCTTAAGAGTATACCAAAAGAATTTAGAAGTGAATTATCCTCTTAAGGTCTTAAAATCTTCCTTTTCCTTTTATCACCTGCTACATGTTTCAGCTTTGGCAATTAAACTAGTCCCGTTTGATTGGATTGGATTGGATTTGTATGCCGCCCCTCTCCGTAGACTCGGGGCAGCTAACAACAGTATTAAACAGCATATGACAATCCAATATTAAAACAGTTAATAAACAGTTTGGGTAATTAGACTTGCTAAACTGGGTAGCTTTTATCCTCAAAATCTTTTTTACTGTTAAATTTGGAATCGTAAAGATTTTCTCACCTGATTAGAGTTGTGACTGACTTAATAGTTCTGTTTCTATTTCATAATTCTTGTCCGATCTTGTTTCTTTAAGGTGTGCCTTCTCTTATATGTATCTGTTATGGAAAGTGTCTGATTTACTTTCTCCTGTGTGTTTACCCTCTCATTCAAATTACATGGATTTATCTCATGGATGAAGAAAGTAATAAATCTATTCTGAAGAAGAGTACATATGTGATCTCATATGATCTTTCTATAAGCTTTTTCATTTTTAAAATCAGCTACGGGAAATCCATATGTCATTGGAACCATACATATTAAAGGAAGACAAGCTGTTGCTTAGAACAAAGATTTTGTTGCATGTATTCCTAAGAGTATTTCTTTCCTATTACTAAGGATCTATAGTTTTTAATTATCATAGATTCCCATTTTCAGGAATACAGAAATGTAACAACCTCATTCTTCTACTAAAAGCATTCCAAAGAGAAAAAGATGCTGAGCTCAAATTATGAATCCTATTTCCAATCAACCCTTCGAAGAAGAACTTCCCTAAGCGCTGAGGCCATTACAATGTGTACCACATATAGACAATGACTGTCTGTAATTCTAACAGTAAGAAACAAATTTTAGCTCAGATGTATTCATGTCAAGAAAGAGATCGAAAAGAAAGCATTACATTGTTTTCTCTTCTCCATAGCATTGTCAGTCAATGTAAAAACAGAAAAATTGTTTGTTAACATTCCACTGTAAACTAATTCCAAATTTGTCTTAGCAAAGTAATCCTAGAAAGCGAGATAACAATTATAGCAAAAACCTGTTCATTTCAAGTAAACAAATTTATGCTATTCTAAAACAATAGGATGCCTTTTCTGTATCAATTACAGGGGGAGAAACTCATTATTTCAAAATGTTTAAGCACTTATATCACAAAACCAAGTGATCAAGGAAAACTATTCTTTCAGTGTGCACCAAATGGACGACTTGCTACGTTTTGAAATGTGGGCGTCTTTAATGGAATCTCAAAGACAATGATCATTTAAAGACTGCAGATTTTTGTGCTTGATCAGATGATTATGGGTTGTCATGAAAATAAAGGAAACCCCGGGAGGGGGGGGGGAACACTTTCTGCTTCTTCTCACCACAGTTTCAACACTATAGGTAAAGCCAGCCAGAAAGATATAGAAGGACATGCATTCAAATGAGTCTTTTAGGAAATGCATCTTTGTGTACTGGATCCATCCATCTCTGCTTTGTTGCGGGACCTGTGTTTTGCAGCTGTTTGGCTTCCAACAGCTGAAGTCCAACCTGTCTCGCCAATATCCAATGGAAAGACACAAATCTTCACACTGTATCTCCAAGGTTGAAGATTTAACATGTTGTGGCCAAGGACTGATGTATGGGGGGCTGGAAGCAGCGCACATGCTCAACTGTTGAACTGTCTGTTTCCACTGATTTCATGTATTTGTTCAGGATGGCAAAAATCTCATTGTTCAGAATTTGGTACTTCCTGATCCTGTCGGCCATTTTCTTAAGTGGCTGGAGATTAAGACAAAAACAGGGAAGAAGGAAACATGAACACCATCTCTACTATTTTTATAGCCAACCTGTGATCAAAATAATCAGCAAGGCTACTGGAAGAGTAAAATAGAATAGTTCTCTCCTCTCCGTAAATGGGGGGGAAATGTTTCAAACTCCCTTATTTCTTAGGCATCATAAATATAATATCTCTTTACATGCTTCCACAAAGGAGCTGGACAACAACTAATTTGCCTTACATTTTCATAAAATTTATGCACGTGGCTCTATATTTGTTAAATTATTAACTTCTTTAAGTCCTTCTTTTCCTCTCTCTCCTTGCCTCACTATCAGAGAGCCAAAAGTACACAACTTTCTGCTAATAAAGGCCAGCAGATCCTACATTTATTATACATAGATACAAAGCACTCACAATAGACATCACCCTGGTCAGTTGGAAAGAGCTATTTAGATTAGATTAGATTAGATTTATTGGATTTATATGCCGCCCCTCTCCGCAAACTCGGGGCGGCTCACAACAAGGTAAAAACAATACATAATAATAAATCCAATACCCACCAATCCAATTACAATGTTAAGCTAAAAAATTCATAAAAAACAACCCCAGAACATTAAAAAAAACAACAAGCACACAATCAATCTAACAGCAGAACAACATGGGCAAGGGGGAGATGTTTCAGTTCCCCCATGCCTGATGGCAGAGGTGGGTTTTAAGGAGTTTGCGAAAGGCAAGGAGCGTGGGGGCAATCCTAATTTCAGGGGGGAGCTGGTTCCAGAGGGTCGGAGCCGCCACAGAGAAGGCTCTTCCCCTGGGTCCCGCCAGACGACATTGTTTAGTCGACGGGACTAAACTTACTGTTCCTTTATATAATTCTCCCACATAAAAATGCAAAATCCCTGAAATAATATGCTAATATGATAGGTAATTGTCTGGCTTTGTAGTAAAGCACATGTTTGCTCCAAGAAAGTAAAAGGTTCAGAAATTTGAATCTTCATGGCCAGAAGGTCATCTCATTGAAACAGATTCAGTGCAGTACAAAAGTTCTGAAGTTTGGCGTAAAAACGTTTTCAGGTTTCCACCTGGGAATCTGTTTAAACTCTGGGGAACTACCAATGTTCAATGTTTAGACTGTACAGTTAGCTGCAAACCCTATATATGGCATACAAGTGTTTCCCCTTAGACTTACCACATTCTTTATGATTTCATCCTTCCCATCCTGTCTTTGCACTTTTAACAGGTGATAGCAGAAATCAAAAAGGTCAAAACGACGCTGTTGTCCCAGAAGAACTATGACTGAGCAACCAGCCCAGTTTAAGCCATCTCCAAAGCATTGTCTAGAATAAAAAAGGAATAGGGAAGACATTATTTGGAAATGACAGAAAGTTTTGGATATGTTCTCACTGAATTCTTTGAAGAAATAATATTTTCTGAAAAGTTCATGCAACAAAAAGACAGCCATGTGGCCTTTATTCGAGACTAGCCTCAAAGACATGGAATTCAGTCACTAGCTATGTTTCCAAAAATCTCAGCTCTTTGCAGAATTTATATAGCCTTTAATGCAGGCCTACTTACTCAGCAGTAAATTCATTTGTTCCAACTGGAATGCAGTACACAAACTGCATAGCGCTCCAGAGCCGGTGAAATTCAACACATTCATCAACATGCATGACGCCGTTTGTTGGTGGAGGCCCACGCCAGATGGGATCTTGGAGGTAGCTACGAATGCGGGTCAGGATAACTTCAAACATGGACAGTCCACAGCACAATCTTTCCTTGGTCAGCAAGTCACCTTCACGGGCTATGGCTATTTGCTGATGAGGAAGAAAAGCTCTATTATGAGATACCAATTTCTCCCAGAATTTCCAGATTGATCTCCCCACCAGCCCTCCAATAATGTTAAAATGTTTAAGAAAGGGCTTAGCTTGCTTAGGTTTAATTAAAATCTAATAAAGTTTTTCCAGAGAACTCTGAGCTGCTTTGTTGTTTAGTTTAAGGAAGTTGCTTTCTAATACAGTGGTACCTCAAGATACGAGTTTAATTCGTTCCGGACCTGGGCTCTTAAGTCGAGCAGCTCTTATCTCGAACGACTTTTCCCCATAGGAATTAATGTAAATAATTTTAATTGGTTCCAGCCCTCAAAAAACTCACAAAGTTAGTCTAAATTATGCAGAAAGACATGTTTTTAATGAAGAAATGTACATGTACATATAAATGAATAATGAAGTTTCTTTCACTTAACTTGTAAACTTTCTTAAACTTTTAAATTTACATATGTTCAACTTCTCTGCCACCCAATCCTGTAGGACAGAGGTCCCCAACCCTTTTTGCACCAGGGACCGGCTTTAAGCGATCAAGAGAGGAATGGGTGAATGAATGGATGGAGGGTGGGAAGGAAGGAAGGAAAGAGGGAAGGGACAGGAACAGAGGAAGGAAGCAAGGAAACTTATGAAAGGGGAGAGTAAGAGAGGAATGAGTGAAGGGAGGGAGGGAGGGAAGAAGGTGGGAAGGAGAAAGAAAAGAAGAAATAGAGGAAGGGAAGGTAAAAGAGAGAAAGAAAAAGAGCAAGAAAGAAAGAAAGAAAGAAAGAAAGAAAGAAAGGGGGAAGGGACAGGAACAGAGGAAGGAAGCAAGGAAACTTATGAAAGGGGAGAGTAAGAGAGGAATGAGTGAAGGGAGGGAGGGAGGGAAGAAGGTGGGAAGGAGAAAGAAAAGAAGAAATAGAGGAAGGGAAGGTAAAAGAGAGAAAGAAAAAGAGCAAGAAAGAAAGCTGCAAGCCCCCCCCCCCCGAGCCCCCCAGGCCGGCTGCAACCTTTTAAAACACGTGCGCCGCTTCGCAGCTGTCTCCTGAAGCCGAACGCGGAAGTTAGCGTTTGGCTTCAGGAGACAGCTCCTTGGCGCTTGTATCTCGAATTTGGGCTTGTAAGTAGAACAAAAATATCTCTCCCCTCCCAGCTCTTATCTCGAGTTGCTCTTAAGTAGAGCAGCTCTTATGTCGGGGTTCCACTGTACATCTTTGTACATTTTATCCAAATATTTATTACTTTACTGATATTCTTTGAATGAAATGACATTTTGGAAAAAGCTAAAATTTGTTTCATTAGGATTTTTAAAGAAAATTAATTTTCTGCAGAATGTATTTTTCCTGCAAACTGCACTCCTGATGGTGAAATATATGTTTGCAATAATGTTTTCTTGCTGTAGTGAACATTTAACTTCTATGAAGTGTAATCTGCATAAGATCATGTATTTTATATATGCTTTTATTATGTTAACAGTTCTGCTTTTGATACATTATTAATCCAGATCCGCATGCCTTTGTGAATTTGCATTTCCTGTTTAAGATGATCTTACATATCCGATTACATGCTTACGTTTAATATTGATAATCTGCAATGGAAAATTCATGAGAAACGTAAAATGTGACAGATAATAAAGAGAGCCTAGGAAAAAATATGTCACTATTCTGGTAATTTTCCATTGTGCATTTTAATTAGATTGTAAGAAAATAAGCATTTTTGAAGTAACAAAAACACTTATTTTTCTCTGCTTTGAAAATTGAAAAGTCAATTTTATAGAAAAATATTTCTTCTTCCACTAACTTTGTAGAACTCAGAAGTGGTAGTAAAATATAGTCAAATACATTTTTTTTACAATATCAATAATTAAATATTTTTGGATCTCTAAAAATCAGTCCTAATATATGATCATTTGCATGCGTAAATGAATGTGGGCTACATAAATATATACTATTGCCTGGAAAGCTGCTTTTGTTAATTTTCTACACTTTTATTTGAAAGAGAGCAACAGAATGAAAATACAGATATGTAGCATAGAAATGGGTGGCAGGAGGGCAAAATGAAATGGGTTGGCACAGTGAACAATTAAAGGTATTTCAGCCATCACACAGCTATGCCATTTCAATCCTTTGATAATGCAGTAGTAACCACAAGAGAGTAAAGCTGGATGGACTTTATCTATTTGCTTCACTAAAATGCTAAGGCACCTTCATTAGTAGATGTTAAATTACTTCATTACTGTTTGTCTTTTAGGTTCAAAGAACTGCTATTAAGGTAGGAATTGAAAACTAGTTGAAATCTAAAGTGGAACATCTAACATGCATATTGATAATAATGAACCAATCCATTTTTAAACCATTAGGCATTGAAAACTTAAAGATTGCATAGAAAACTATGACTACAGATACACTTTACCAAGGAGTAAATATTTGCAAATCAAAAAAAAAAAAAAAAAAGGAAAAGGAAAAGAATTATTACTATTACTATTACTATTATTGTTGTTATTATTATTATTATCATTATTATTATTATTATTATTATTATTATTATTATTATTTTCTTGGAGATGCCTTGGGATTCCTGTATATTTGTCATTCAGTGGGGGAAGTCTAAGGGGGAGAAAAAGGTGGTTTAAGAATTTAAAATTAAAGAAGAAATTAAAGAAGGAATTATTTAAAGGAGAAAGGAGGGGGGGGAGAAATTTTCTCTTTTATAAAATTAAAAAGGGTTGAAAGAGGAGCTAGTTTGAGTGGGAACGCAATCCAGAAAATGTGCCTCAGGTATGGGCAAGGTTTTTTCTTGTCTTCTCCCCTCTCAGTGGGGGGAGCACAGGGGGAGACACGTTGGGGGGGGTTATAGGGGTAAAGAAAAGGGAAAAATATAAACCAAGGACAAAACAAGAGGGGAAAAGGGTGTTTTTGGTATATTATGACGGAGTGTAAGATAATGGTTTTAAATGTGAATGGTTTGGGATCGGATTTGAAACGTTTTAGGATATTAAGGATGGCTAAGCAATATAAGGTGGATATTATGATTTTGACAGAAACACATAAAAGAAGGGGAGGAAGGGATAACTTGATTAATGATAGAAATTGGAAATGGGTGTTTGAGTCAAGAGGAACACAAAATAGTCGAGGCACAGCGATTCTGATTCATCAGAGGGTTAATTTTGAAGAGGTCGGAATTCAGAAAGACAGAGAAGGAAGGTGGATATTTGTTAAAGGGAAAATAAATCAAAAGAAGTTGACATTAGCAGCAATTTATGCCCCGAATGGGAAAACAAAACAATTTATAATAAATACTAAGAAGAAGTTAGACAATTTTAAGGAGGGCTCAACTTTTTTGGCAGGAGATTTTAATATGCAATTAACAAATGGGAATGCAAATAGCAGGATGTTACATTTAAATAGACTTAATATGGTGGATCTACATGCAGATATTTTAAACAGAGCTACATATTATTCAGCAAGATATCACACATTTAGCTGCATAGACTACATATTAATGAATAGGGGAGGTAATATACAAGTTAAAAAAGTAGACATTAAAAGTATATGGATATCAGATCATGCCCCACTATTGGCAGAATTGGAAATAGGTCAGGAACGAAATCAAAAAATTTGGAGATATAATGCAGTTGTAACTGCTAGGGAACAAGATAAAGAGAAATTGCAAACAGAGTTATCAGAATATTTTAGAATTAATGATGTGGGTGGTATTAAACAATCAATTGTATGGGATGCATGTAAGGCCTTCATGAGGGGACAATGTATATGTATGGAAGCAGATATTAGGAAGAGGTGGGGTAGAGAGAGGGAAAGGAAGATAAGGGAAATAGATTTGATACAAGAGCAGTTAAGAATAACAAAAAGTAGAGATTGGAATAGTTTATTGAAATTGAAAAAGAAACAGTTGATGGTGTATGATGAGATTAAATGGAATAAGATGAGAATGGCGATGCGACAAAAAATACAGAGTTGGGGGACAAGATCAATGCAGCAAATGGCGAGATATCTGAAGAAGAGGAAAGAAAAATCATGTATTTTAGCATTGAGGGACACCAGTGGAGTGGTTAGATATGGTAATGACCAGTTAGAGGAGATAATGAGGAAATATTATGAAGATTTGTATAAAGAGGAGCAAGTGAAGATAGAAGTCCTCAAGGTTGGGAAAATAGTAAGTGAAGAAGACAAATAAATTTTGAATGCAGAAATTACACAAGATGAAATTGCTAGAGTAATTAAAGGGTTAAAACAAGCCAAAGCACCGGGACCAGATGGGTTTACAGGGGAATTCTATAAAACTTATGTGAATGTTTTGCTGCCGCATTTGGGGAAATTGTTTAATAATATATTGTCAAATCGTGATATCCCGCAGACATGGAAGCTTTCAGAAATTGTTACCATTCCGAAGATGGGTCGAGATTTAAGAGAGCCTGGGTCTTACCGTCCGATCAGTTTGGCAAATCAGGATTATAAAATATTTATGAAAATACTGGCAAATAGATTAGAAAATATTTTACCAAAAATAATTGAAGAGGATCAATATGGATTCGTGAAGGGAAGGAAAATAAGTGAACCAATTAGAAATGTAATGAATGTGATGCACCATGCTACCGCTACTAAAAGGAAATTGGGAATTTTGAAATTAGATGTTTATAAAGCGTTCGATAAAGTTAACCATAGTTACTTATATAAATTATGTAACAAATTAAATATGGGGGGAAAATTTTGTGAAACTATAAAAGAGATTTATAAAGGAAATGAAGCATATATAAGAGTGAATGGACAAAGAACGCAGAGTATTAAAATATTAAACGGCACCAAGCAGGGATGCCCTCTGTCTCCAAAATTATTCGTAATAGCAATAGAGATCTTAGCTAATAAGATAAGACAAGATAACACTTGGGCAGGATATAGAATAGGGGAATTAGAAATGAAAATAAATTTATTTGCAGATGATGCAATTATATTGACCCAGACCCCGATGGAGATGATTAAAGGTATAATAAATATTTTACAAGAGTTTAAGCAGGAATCGGGACTGTCGGTTAATATGGAAAAATCAGAGATTATGTGTTTAAATATAGATCCGAGAGAACAGATAGAAATTAGGAAAGAATCAGGGTTGAAATTAGGACTTAAAAAAATAAAATATTTGGGAATTTGGTTATTAAAAAACCCAGTGAAAATGGAAGAGATTAATTATAGAATAACATGGAGGAAAATGTTGAAACAGATGAGGAGCTGGAAAGATTAAAAGCTAAGGAGACTCTCTAAAATAAGAGCTTTAAAAATGATGATAGCTCCCAAGATGATGTACCTATTTCAGGTGCTGTCGGGGGGGTTATCGGTATGTAAGGTTAAAGAGTGGGATAAAAAATTAAATTATTGGATTGAAGAAGATAAGAGACCAAGAATAAGAAAAAAGTGGTTAATTGCGAATGAAAAAGAGGGGGGATGGGGTGTTCCATGTTTGGAGCTGTATAGGGAAGCTTTTCAAATGGAAAGGTTAATGGAGTTGCAATTAAGTGAAAATAAATGGGCGAAATTGGAAAAACAGATAAACGGGATGAATAATAGAGAATTAATTTTTAGGAAGTGGAATAGGAGAGATATAGGTAAATTAATAGGCCCAATGAAAGGGACTATGGAAATTTGGAAAAAATGGCAAGGGAAAATAGGATTATATAAATCTAAACTGTCATCGCTTTATGTAATAAATAGAGAAAACGAAATTAACTTAAATAGGGTTATAGGAGAGTTGAAGGGAAGAAGGATAACTAAGATAGAACAGTTATACGAGAAGGATGGCAGGCCAAGTAGAAATCGTATAGAATGGTGGTTAGGTAAGGGAAGGTGGCTACAAATAAATGCAATATGTAAATATCTAAATGAAAGGGAGAACAAAGAAGTATTATGGCGGGAGGAGACAGGGTTAGAGAAAATAATAAGAGAAAAAAGTGAGGGGATAAAGGCGCAAGCAACTAATATATACAAACTGCTAGTGCAGTCAGATGGGGACACGATTGATGGATTGACTAAATGGTGGCAAAATGAGATATTAGTAGAGGTACAAGAAATGGAAAATATAGTAGAAGATATAAGGAAAATTAAAAATACAAGAATTAGGGAAATGAGAAGGAAAATATTACATAAGTGGTATTTTACTCCCGTTCAATTTGCACATTTTCAGCAGAATGTCAGGGGGAATTGTTGGCATGGTTGTCAAGATAAAGGAGTGTTTATGCATATGTTTTGGGAATGCCCGATAGTGCAGGAATTTTGGCAAAAAGTGAAAGAGGATATCAATGGAATGTTAAATATACAATGGACAATCACTAAGGAAATGGCAGTACTAGTAAAAAGCAATGCGATGGGAGAATTTAGAGAAATAAAAAAAGCAGCAATAGAAAGTGCTCAGGCAGTAATAGTTTTGGGTTGGAAGGATGCAACAAAATGGACAATGCAAAATTGGTATAGGTACATGGTGGATCATATTCAATTTGAAATTATGGAAAAAAGGATAAATTTGGATAATGAAACTGATTTGGGACGGCTGATGGGACGGTGGGACAAGGTAAGACGATATATGACGAGTAGAATCCGAGACCAAGCTACAAGAAATAAACTAGAATCACTCTATAATATGTAGACAGATATATTGCTCTTGGGTTAAGTGGATTATAAAAGAAATACCCCCAATTTGGTGGTGGGGAATGTGTGTATGTCGGGGTGGTGGGCACAATTCACATTTCACTACGCACTGTTTTATGTTGTGTGATTTTAAAATTGTTAAAAATCAATAAATAAAATTATATATATAAAAAAAGAACTGCTATTAAGGTAGGAATTGAAAACTAGTTGAAATCTAAAGTGGAACATCTAACATGCATATTGATAATAATGAACCAATCCATTTTTAAACCATTAGGCATTGAAAACTATGACTACAGATACACTTTACCAAGGAGTAAATATTTGCAAATCAGTCCATATTAGGAATTCCGGAAAATAATTATCAGTCTATACATCTGCTACTTCTTTTGAAGATTCTTATATTGAAATCTTACACTGATTTCCCCTAAGGTAATTTCACTAAAGTCAATGGGAATTATAGGATTGGGAATCAAATATGAGTTTGGGAATGGGATTAAATACTTTTCATTACATAACAGTTGCGTACTTACTGATTTATTCAAAACAAATTTTGAGTAAGGGTTCATTTCTAGATATGATATTTCTTAAAATATATGGACAATATGTCTTTAAAATTAACAAAAGCGGAATGTCCTCTGAATATTGACACATTAGTGGCTAGAACTTAATTTTTTTGTAAATAAAAGTCAGCTGTAACAATTGTAAGAACAAAACTTCCTGGAGTAATCTGATAATTCATGACTGGACTACTAAAATATATAATATTCTACATGGGTATGTTTTTGAAGACAACTCTAGAAAAGACAACTGAGAAGCCACAGTGGGTCCAAAACACAGATAACTAGTGCCCAACAGACAGTAATGAGCAGCCAAATTTTTTACTGCCACACTGTGGGTGTGGCTTATTTTGTGGGTGTGACTTAATGGTCATGTGACTGGGTAGGAGTGGCTTGCTGACCATGTGACCAAGTGGGAGTGGCTTGAAAGATCATCATCGTTCAAGTGAACTGTTAAGTCCTCGACTTACAACCTTACCAGTGTCACTCGCTGGGGTGACAATTTGCTTCGCATTTCCGGTGCTCTCCTTCTTGGGTTGCCCCCTACCTCAGGCTGGGTAGCTAGGTAAACAGGTGCTGCCAGAAGCATAAATGCTGCCAACGCTGCTTCCACCCACGCCTTCTGCTTGCACCTCAGGTGGGAGGTGGCCGCAGGAGGCTGGAGGGGAGCCGGGCAGGAGAGTGGGAAACTTGTCTGAGGCCAGAAAGGAGGAAAGAGGAAAAAAGCAAGGAGCCCAGATGCAGCAGCAGCAGCAGGGGAAAAAAGGAGAGCAAGCTGAGACCAGTAATCCAGGAAGTGACAGCCGCCGATCAGCTGGAGCTGCGCACGCATCTTCATTTCCGCTGGTGGAACTGCGTTCCACCCTATCCTGCCTGCTGTCCACCACTGCCAGCTTCCCAAGTCCAATTCAAAGTGCTGGAGATTACATATAAAACCCTACAAGCCTCAGTCCTTATATACAATCATATTTTCTGATTATACTCAGGCAGAAAGTTTAGAATTTCTGTCTTATATAAAGTGAGCAAGATGGTGGTCCAAAGGTGATCTTCTCAGTTGTACCTCCACATGAAGGAGCCATTTGTCCCCCTTATATTTATGAAGTCTCCAAACTGAAACCAATCAAAAGTATCTGTTCTGTTATCACAACAGTGTTGTACAACTGGCTGCTAATAGTGGAGATAAGCCCTGTTCTTTATAGGATTATTGTTACTGTTGCTATTGTGGTTGCTTTATATTAACCTTTATGGAATATTGTACTTGGGGCGTGATTGCTTATACTGAGGTTGGTTTATCATACTGCATTAGGTGCTATAAACTGTTTTAGAATCTTCACAGTGATCACCACAGTATATAAATTGTTGTATACATAAATTAACTCATAGCTCTTTAATGAGAAAATGATTTAAAAGGGAATATAATATTTCAAGGCAAAGCAAGAAAATAAAGTTATTATTCTTTTGGGAATCTTATTTAAGAAGAATTGCTTGAAGTTTGTAAATATATTTGTCTAATTTTTTATAGAGATGTTGATTTTTTTCCTTCAGCGTTTTCTTTGTGCTACCCAATGAGTATACTTAAATTTTAAAAAGGCTACACTGATAGTTAAGTATTTCCTTAACTGACCCAAGTATTTCAGTCTCTTTCTTTTCTGCTCCAAGATCTCTCTAATAATTTTAATGTGGACTATCATCAACCAGTATCAATAGAACTCCAATGTTTCTCAATAGTTTCAAAGAGTGATTAGCAAAATCTAAGTCCATATTTGTTTCATGTAGCAAATCTGACATTGGAGTCCCACAAGTGTAGAGTCGCTGGTGGGATGGGTGGTGTATTAACAAACAAAAAAACTAACAAAGTCACAGAGACATTCTGAAAGGAAAAAATAACTTTAGAGAAAATGCAGAGAGATGCAAATCAAATTATTGTATAGAAAATTTATGTAATTTATATTTGGAACCTTTCCTGAAATAATACAATTAAGGAAAAGTAGATATTTTACTGTTTTCTTGAAACTAACATGACATATCCTTCAGAACTACATTGATTCACACCTATTCCTCTGGTGTTTCCATAATAAACCAAAAAAATTGCTGAGGTACGCATGGTTTTCAATTGTGTATACCATATGTTTGAATATTAAGGAGTGCCTATCTGCACTTCAAAGAAAGGGTATAATGTAGTACAACTCAGGGATGGGTTCTAACTTGGGGCATGGGGTGAGGTATCATCAATATGCAGATGATACCCAGCTTTACATCTCCACCCCATGCCCAGTCAACGAAGCGGTGGAAGTGATGTGCCGGTGCCTGGAGGCTGTTGGGGCCTGGATGGGTGTCAACAGACTCAAGCTCAACCCGGATAAGACGGAGTGGCTGTGGGTTTTGCCTCCCAAGGACAATCCCATCTGTCCGTCCATTACCCTGGGGGGGAATTATTGACCCCCTCAGAGAGGGTCCGCAACTTGGGCATCCTCCTCGATCCACAGCTCACATTAGAAAAACATCTCTCAGCTGTGGCGAGGGGGGCGTTTGCCCAGGTTCGCCTGGTGCACCAGTTGCGGCCCTATCTGGACCGGGACTCATTGCTCACAGTCACTCATGCCATCATCACCTCGAGGTTCGACTACTGTAATGCTCTCTACATGGGGCTACCTTTGAAAAGTGTTCGGAAACTTCAGATCGTGCAGAATGCAGCTGCGAGAGCAGTCATGGGCTTACCTAGGTATGCCCATGTTTCACCATCACTCCGCAGTCTGCATTGGCTGCCGATCAGTTTCCGGTCACAATTCAAAGTGTTGGTTATGACCTTTAAAGCCCTTCATGGCATTGGACCAGAATATCTCCGAGACCGCCTCCTGCCGCACGAATCCCAGCAACCGATTAGGTCCCACAGAGTGGGCCTTCTCCGGGTCCCGTCAACTAAACAATGTTGGTTGGCGGGCCCCAGGAGAAGAGCCTTCTCTGTGGCGGCACCGGCCCTCTGGAACCAACTCCCCCTGGAGATTAGAACTGCCCCTACTCTTCCTGCCTTCCGTAAACTCCTTAAAACCCACCTTTGCCGTCAGGCATGGGGGAACTGAAACATCTTCCCCTGGGCATGTTTAATTTATATATGGTATGCTTGTGTCTATGTCTGTTAGTATATGGGGTCTTTTTAAATCTTTAAAATTTAAAATTTAGATTATTTATGATTTGTTTCCGCGTGTTGTGAGCCACCCCGAGTCTTCGGAGAGGGGCGGCATACAAATCTAAGTAATAAATAAATAAATAAATAAATAAACTTACCTCGCTGCTTATTTGTTTCCTCCTCTGCTGCATGGCTGCGTGCACATTGCACACATGCAGTGCCAAAAAAATTTAAAGGCCCATGTGGCACATGTGCAGTGCCAGAAATATGGCTTCTGGACAAGCGCAGAAGAAAAAAAAAATCAGCAAAAAATCCCCCCAATCCCACTCACAAAAAGTGAGATGGTGGTGTCTATGGACTGGCACCCACAGAATGGGCTCCGTGATGTCACCAGTGGTTTGCTACTGGCTCTATAGAACCGGTGAGAACCAGGAGGAACCTATCTCTGGTACAACTCAAATGGAATTGGAAGGAGCTGGGGTGTAAAAAACTCAGTGGGATCCCACAGAAATATGATTAGCTTCCCCATAGACGTTATCCTTTGTGTTACTCAGAAGCAAACAATCCAATAGCAAGAAGCCCAAGGCTTTGCTGTGTTAGAAACAGTCATCTGAGAACACATCTCACTCTGCACTGGTTTATATTCAGTGTCTCAAAATGTTCTTACTATGTATACTAAGATGGAAATCATTCAGGTTAATAGTGGCAAAGGATTTGGGATTATCTGATGGTATATTAAGATATTGACTAATGAATATGTATGCATACATGCACTTCAAAGTCAGTTTTTGACTCCTATCGACTGATTGGACAGGTTCCTGCACTTGAGTTGTTTGAACAAGGTGAATTAGGAAACCAGCAAATTTTAAATTCTAAGATTCAATCAATAGGATGTAGAATTTGACGGCTTTCTAAATAGGAAACTCTGATTGTTTGAATAATTGTATTAGAGGCATCTAAACAGATGTAACTTCTACCATGATCATTTGTGTTTTTATAGCATTAATCAATCTGAACTGATTCAGCTGAATTTAAATCATCAGGGGCAATCTGTACATCCACAAGATGTATAAGAAAACTGAACAAATTACATATTTAAGGTATAGTGTAAAATCTAAGATGGTAATTGGATGACGAATATTTCTAATTGGAATCTTCTGTATGAACTGCTAACAATTGTTAGTAGTCAATGCAACTTCAGACTAGCTATGAGGGTTTAAAGAAAGTTCAAGGCTGAGCAAGCAAAGCTTCCTTCATACAGGGCTACTACTGAAGTTTTATTTTTTTTTAAGGAAAAAAATTCTAATTTTGGATTACCCGCCATGGCATATCTAGGTTGGCTCTAAATTAAATGTTTCATGAAATGTTTTCGTGTGCAACAGATTGCAGCTGAAACAAGTTTACAAATCTCTCACTGCAGTCAACAAGAGCAACGGATGTCATTTTATCTGGACAGGTGTGCTGTTATAGGACAGTTGGTCAATAAAGGCTTGGGTATAAGAATGTCAGAAAAAGAGCAAAGCATTGCATACACAGAAGTCCCCAAATACAGAAACAGCACTTTCCGGGATGGCTTTCACCATCTGTGTAGGAGACAGCAACTACTGGCATGATATCTGGGGACTTGGGGAGTTACTGTCTTCACACATTGGCAATGCTGGAAAAGGCAAAGACAGGTAAATATTTGTCACAAACTTCCTTGTATTGCTTCATTTAGTCCTCCAAAAGGATCACTTTAAAATAGGCCCAAGAAATGAATTTATATTTAAATGTTGTGATCCAGAACAAATGTTAGAATACTTGGAGTCATAAGACAGATACATAGCCTGTGTTATACTGGTATCTCTCTCTTTTTTTAAAGTCATAATAATTAAATCAAAAAAATACTATAGCTTATAGCATCAAGGTCGACCCTTCTATTAAAGAGAACCACAAGCAAAGAGCAGATGTGTAGCAAAAAAGGACTTTGCCAAGCGCAAAGATTAAGTAACTCATGCAAGTGACCAAGCCACAGAATATAAAAACATAGAGAAAAACTCAACATTTCTGGAATTGCAACCAGTCCAGACTGCCCATTATAAGTATGTATTAAAAATGTAGTGTGTGTGTGTATGCCTGTGTAATGTATGCTTAAGTAATCAAATGTCAAAATATGTGTTATCATCAGAGAGACAAGATTGATTGCAAGTGAATCAAGAAAACCATGTCCCCTTCTTTGCCTTTTTCTCCTCCTGATAGTTGGGTAAGGTTTTAACCCCAAACAGGATCCAATGGTTAGGTTTTGGGCACACATTGAAAAATTTAACCAAACACTATTCCTAAACAATCTAATAAAAATTGTAGGATGTTTAAAGTTACATTTGCAATGACAGTTAACAAATGGTAAAATGTGAATCCTGATGTCTCTCTTTGTTGTAAAAAAGGAAGGAGAACTGTGGATGGGAAAGTAATTTGAAGAGTCTACTTGGGTTTACGTAATACCAAATCTTCTGAAATGCTATGTTCACCCATCTCAGGGCTGAAGCTCGCAATGGAGAATCAATTACGCTTGGACAAGGCACAGTCATGGAACACATGGTTATCTCCATCTCTTTATTACAGAGACATTCTATTGCGAACGGTGAAGCCTGAGTCAAGAATAGGCAACAGTCTCTTGGTTCAAAAGAATTGGATTAAAAAAAATGTAGAATTTATACTCAATGGTAAGATAAATGCATACGAACCCTGTGATTTGCACTAAGTAGATTGCTTGGTTCTATATGATTTCTCTTTAATTGACCAATTATGTGCTATCAAGTCATTTTTGACTCCTAATGATTACACTGATTTTTTTTCTCTACATGACAACTTCTCCACCATCTATAATAACACATTATCACAGTCGGTGAAGCTTTTGCTCTATGGCTGTTACTGAAATGGAGTTGCTCTTAGAAGTCAAGATTTCCAAATAAAAAAATCCTCTATTATTATTTGCTTGGTTGCCATTTTATATTTTGTATTTATATATTGTATTTATTATTTTTAATGCTGTCGTATGGATGAGTTGGATGGCATTATATATTTAATAAATAAACAAATAAATGTGACCAATATGCTGAGCAAGGCAATATTAACCACAAACCAAGTCAAATATGAAATACTGTAGTTCTAGAAACTCAAATGTACTCCATTGGGAGTATGCATTCTTAATTATTTTAAGCCCCCAGGGAATTATTTCAAACTCATTAAATGACAGTAATTCACATGTGGCTGCCCCTAAAGTGAACCAGAACTGCATCTGGCACAGAATGCAGTCATTTTTTTGTTGATTCTTTACTTTATGGAGTACTAATAATTGAAATAATTGAAATTGAAATGTCTTTGAATGTTAGCTCCTGTTCTTTTATGCTTTATGATAGTGGTTCTCCCATAGGCCTGTGTGCCTATCGGAGGGCCAAGGTATCATTACAGGGATCCTGCGAAACCTTGAAGATTTATGATTGAAATCTTCAGTTAAGACTTGAGGGTCCTTGGACACAAAAGGCATCTAAAGGAGATTTGTGGTGAAAAAAAGGTTGGCAGCCACTGTTTTAACAAGCAATCATTAAAAAAAATTCTTCATCTGGAGGGAATTCAGCATTCCTATGTAAAAGTAAAACACCAAGTGCTAATTTTGGTTTTCAACATTTGGCACTTGGCACATATTTATGATGGTTGAAGAGATTGCCATTTGTAAATTTCACAGCAGGTTCAGTCTGCATTGGTTGCCGATCGGTTTCTGGTCACAATTCAAAGTGTTGGTTATGACACTTCATGGCATCGGACCAGAATATCTCCGGGACCGTCTTCTGCCGCACGAATCCCAGCGACCAGTTAGGTCCCAGAGTTGGCCTTCTCCGGGTCCCATCGACTAAACAATGTCGTTTGGCGGGACCCAGGGGAAGAGCCTTCTCTGTGGCGGCCCCGACCCTATGGAACCAACTCCCCCCAGATATCAGAGTTGCCCCCACCCTCCTTGCCTTTCGTAAGCTCTTAAAAACCCACCTCTGTCGTCAGGCATGGGGGAATTGAGATATTCCCTTCCCCTAGGCTTATAAAATTTATGTATGGTATGACTGTATGTATGACTGATTTCTTAAATTGGGATTTTTTTTTAGATTTTTTAATATTAGATTTGTTTAAGTTGTCTTTTTACTTTTGTTAGCCGCCCCGAGTCTGCAGAGAGGGGCGGCATACAAATCTAATAGATAGATAGATAGGTAGACAGATAGATAGATAGATAGATAGACAGACAGACAGACAGACAGACAGACAGACAGACAGACAGACAGATAGACAAACAAACAAAATTAATGGGTAAATTGGCAGCAAGTCAATCATATATGATGTTACACGTAACCACCACACAGCATTAACTTCAGAGCTGCAGACAGAACTGATGTTGTAAGACAGCAAGGTCATGTGGTGTTTTACTTTACAACCATGTCACTTAGTGATGGAGTTGCTAGTCTCAATTGTGAACGGTAACTTACGACTGTCTGTATTGAGTTTATCACTGGACATGTAAATGTGTGAATATTGTTAGATGTCTAGAATGAGTGGGCAGTTTATACAAATTTGCAAATAAACAGGTACATAATTTGATTGCCACAATTAATGTGCTATCTGCAAGCTGCATATCATAATACAGTGTCAGTGAAGATATGGAGAACTTGCTAAAGAAGTACTGTAATGGGTAGTCTGGTCTTATTTTTCCCCATGACAGAACCTAGAGAAAAAAATTGGAGCCAGGGATGTAGGCTACAGTAGAAGTCCATGACTATTTTGAAACTTCAGAGTCCACTTCGAGAGACAAGAGAATGCCTTGCCCGATGTTCATGTGAGCAGTAACAACAAGAACAACCAAATTCAAATAATTCAGATTCAGGCCAATAATGACAAACTAATTGTCTCTGAAGGTGATATTGAATTTCACCAAGTTTGCTCAGTCACAAGTAATGTTTCTATCAATATTCTGGGATGTACAGTTGAAATCCAGGCAACAAAAATAGAAAGGCAGCTTTTTGAGATCCAAAACTTTGGGGGGATGGGGGAGGAAGGATCAGGGCTGGCTGACGTGTTGTACTACCCAGTCAGTATGGGTTTCAATGTCATCCTTACCTGTGGAGTTCCCAGCCTCTCTATTAAGGGAACCAGGTGAAGTGGGGCATATTTGGCTTCGAGACGCTTCATGCGTACCTCCAAGCGTTCTCCTTCTGTTAAGCGAGCAGCAAACAGTGAAATGAGAAAGCAAAAAGAAAAAAAAAACCCTAGCATTTCAGAGTCATCTCCCAACCATTATCCAACTCTAGGACAAGTATGACATAAAACCGTGGAAATGAATTGTGAAGGAGGGTCTCTAGTACAACTGTGACACCAAATACACTTGTAAGAGGATCTTGTTTTAAACTCAAACATCTTGCTTTTCTTACAGGGTGCCCTTTCTGGTGGATTGGCCATTAAGTGCCCCTAGTCAAATGAAGGCAATGATTAACTAACTACATCTAAGATTCTTTGAAAGCTGAAATTTCTGTAACTTTGTAGATACTACTACATAGCTAGGGAATAATGGCTGATTTCTGTGCATCTCTTCTTCACTCCTTACCTTTGATGTAGACCCTGGGCAAAATATTTTGGAAGGGAGCAGCATGCAGCAAATCACACACTTCTTCCTGGGACTGAGGCAGGAGGAAGAAAAATAAAAGGTGTTAAAAACTACCTAAGAACTGACTGTTTAGTTGTCAACCAAACCGGGAAGGGCATAGTGATCCATTTGCTTTCAGAAGGCTATTCAATTCTAGCTCAATATCCACGACAATGGGAAAATAATGTGTGTCAAAAGTAAGTTTATAATAAAGATAATCTTGGTTTTTTTCCTAAAATTCAGGGCTTCTGCTTTGTTTATTTCTTCAGATTCAGCGTAGGATTTCTTGACCCCTGCTGCAAAATGGTGTACTTTCCATACGGACTGCTGATAATTAACCACTCTCTTCTTCCTTCGGGTGATCTGAAGTTGTCAGGCACTGCCAAGGATTGTGAGGGTTGGTGTTGAAGTATCTTGAATGGTTACATTATTCCACGTAGGTATATCCACATGTAGGCTGCTAACAGACAAAATTGATTTGTCCACTCACAAAATCAGCCTTAAGAAGAATTCTCTGAATGATTTGATTTGTTTCAATATGAACTATATAGGCACTCTGAAAATTTCATCCAGTTTCAATGACAAAGCATGTAGTACGTTTTGCATTAACAGCAAAAAAAACCCCACTCCAGATTGTACCAAACTTTCAGTTTGCTACTGGACTGTGACTTTAATTGTGATTGAATATCTGGACCTGGACTACAAAAACTTATAGTGTGTAAGCAGTGAAGGGCTACCAAAATTTATACTACCACACTGTGGGCGTGGCTTATGCAGGACGCCCTGCATTTTCTTTCAACATCTTTCAGTGCAAATTTGGTGCTCAGGGGTGGAGCTCCATTTTCGCTACCCCTACTGCGTTCTTCCCCATCCGGGCAGTAGCCCACCTCTGTGTGTAAGTCATTACATATGTGACAAATACTGGTTGCATTTAAGCCAGTAAATTCAAACAATTGCCCAGAGCCAAGGTTTATGAGAAAATGTGTTTACATTATACAGTGATACCTTGTCTTACAAACTTAATTGGTTCCAGGACAAGGTTCTTAAGGTGAAAAGTTTGTAAGACGAAACAATGTTTCCCATAGGAATCAATGGAAAAGCGATTAATGCGTGCAAGCCCAAAATTCACCCCTTTTGCCAACCAAAGTGCCCATTTTTGCGCTGCGGAGGCTCCCCTCCATGGGAAACCCCACCTCTGGACTTCTGTGTCCTTTTTGCGATGCTGCAGGGAAATCCCAGCAGGGGAATCCCAGCATCCGAAAAATGAGTGCTTCGCTGGCAATGGAAGTCCGGAGTTGGTATTTCCCATGGAGAGGAGCCTCAGGGGAGTCCCAGCAGCACAAAAACGGGTGGTTCGCTGGCAACGGAAGTCCAGAGGTGGGACATCCCAGTGGTGGCGGTGGGTTTGTAAGGTGAAAATAGTTTGTAAGAAGAGGCAAAAAAATCTTAAACCCCGGGTTTGTATCTCAAAAAGTTTGTATGATGAGGCGTTTGTAAGACGAGGTATCACTGTATTGTAAACGCTTTTAGCAAGGCTTCACATGTTGGCTTTATACTTTAAAAACAGTATGACAAGAGAAAAAAAATGAAAACCTGGTCATTTTTTGCTATGTTAATTATAAGTGTGCATCAACAAGGACTCAACATTTTGTAAACTGGGGGGGGGGGGACAAAACCTAAGATGGGAAGTAGCAAGGGCATAGCTAGAGGTATTTTTTTCACAGAACCTTTTTTAGCCACTAATGGCAGTGGGACAATGAGTTGACATTATAAAATGACTTGCAATATTATCCCAAGGCCTGTTGAATACTCTGTCCAGCTCTGTGGGGGAGTCTGAGTTTGGAGGTTGGAAAAGCTGATCTAATACCTGGACAGAGTATTCAACAGGCCTTGGATTAATGTTGCAAGTCATTTTATAACATCTAACAGAAATGTTAGCTGCTGCAGCCCGTGAAGCTGCAGCTTCAGCTCCAGTAGTGTGTTTCTAAAATTCAATAGCAAATCTCCAAATTATATACGATGGTGATGGTATTAACAAGTAAGTAATAATATAGTGTAGTATAGTATTAGTATAGCGGTATAGTATAATCTGTAATCTATAATCTATCACTAATAATTATATAATCATAATATAGATATATCATTACTTACTTGTGAATACATAAATATACATACACACACCTACCAAGTCTCAGGATCTGTTTTATTGCGGAAAATGCCCACAAATATTTTTTAAAGGGTCTGAGAATTCTGGTACTGCCCACTCTGATGTCCTGATAAAATGACTCCTTCGCATCACTTAAGAGAGGCTGAGTTCCTGAGTGTCTTCTTTTTAACCAACTTTCATTTGGTATCAATTGGTAGTAAATAAGAGATCCAAACTACAGGAAACAGAAGATAGACCAGACTGCGGGCCAAAGTTGACCCAACACAAGATCTTCTATGTAGGGCATTTTAGTTGTTGCTGTATTTTTCACCTGAAAGCAGCATGAGAGCTGTATGACATTTGGTTCCAGACTGCTGATGGGAAACAAGACTTATCTGATACCTAGTAGCGTGGGGGGGAAAGGATAGTACAGAGGAAGTCTGCTGATGAAGACATAGGCCAGGAACTGCTCTTTCAAAAACATGTTAGATATTGATTGGCCTTCAGGCTCTAAGTATACGGTGAATAATACAGCTGTTCTATCCATCTATATATGTTCAAATCTAGGCTTCATGGAATTGGCTTCAGCTTTTTGCTGCAATATTTTCTGTGAAATTTAATTCACTGCATATTTCTTGGTATGGACCATTCTAAAAAGAGACTCTGTGATGTAAGTTGCTTACTTTCCTGGGACTATAGCTCACTGATCTCAGGTCATACTTATTTCCAAGTAGCCATACTTAGAACTGAGCTGGAAGAGGCTGAGAGAGGAACCACAAAATGAGAAGAAATTTAAAAACACATACAGAGATCGAGAGTTCATCTAAACTGCAGACACACAAAGAGGCAAGACCTCAGAAGCAGGAATGTTGGCGGAACTTGAGTAATGAGTGCAGCAAATTCTGCATGACTCTACATGGCGGTATAGCAACAAAGTAAGCCATGATAGCTGCATGCAAGGAGGCAAGACACTGCAAAAGGAGGTGGTTTTGATACACCCTTGTGTGAAGACGCATTTGGAACGTTGTGATTAATTCTCTGATTCCCAGCCATACTTTATATGGACCAAAACATGAGCACTGGTCCCTTATCCAAGCCTCAGTGATTTACAGAATGTAATTTTAAGTTTATTTTTGTAGGAAAGTCTAAAGGACTTGCTGCTTTATGGTAATATCTTATGGCAGAGGTCTTCAAACTTGTCAACTTTAAGACTTGTGAACTTCAACTCCCAATAGCTGGCTAGATAATTCCAAGAGCTGAAGTCCACAAGTCTTAAAGTTGACAAGGGTGGGGACCCTTGTCTTATGGTAAGTAATATATTGAATTAGATGTAACTGTTTCCTATTTTATAAAAAAAAAGGCCACATCAGGACTTGGGATGTTCAATTTCATTCTTTAGAAGGCCAACATAGAGGGAAGTCTTAGCTGCTTGGTGCAGCACCCTAGCTAATCTTTTTATGTGAGGAAAATCTCTGCACATTGTAGAGGTTTTGTACAATCAGGCCCTGTTCCTACAGTTGTGAAACCATCAGTCCAATACAGTCACTTATACCCAGATTTGCTCCAGCCTCTAAAGGAGATAGCACAGATTACAATTTTAACGCCAAAAGACAGTTTTCTTCATTCTTAGGAGGCAAAGTAAGCTGCACACTTAAAAAAACCCAACCCTATAGAACAACTTTAGAAACACCCTAAATTCCTACTTCACAATAAGTTGGTACATTTATTTTTCTCTCAGAAAAGAAAAACAGCAGAAAAGTAAACTTATATAAAGATATTCTCTTTAAGTCACCAGCAAGAGACAGGGTCTCAATTAAGAAACATTCATAAACAATACAATGTACTCAGTAAAATATATTCTGTATGCACTATGCTTATTTTTGTGATCATAAAAGGCTCAGAGAAATTCTTCATTTAAAAACTAAAAACTGCCAGGTAAATTAAGTAATTTAGTTATGGATACAATAAATATGTCCCCCCCCCCTTCCAGGGGATTGTTCTTGGCATATGATTCAGAATACTTACCTCCATTCCACCTTCGGCAATCTGCAAATTACTGTCACTATACTGTATATAGTATTGTCACAATAAACAAGCAATTCAAAAAAACACAAACATGTCTAATAAAAGGGAGAACCTATTGTGAACTTTCAAGTATACTTTAAGTACTATGCAAATTAGAAGAATTGTCCCTGCAACAAAGGAAATAGGCAGGACTTCGTAAAATCATGACATCTTTAAAATTGGTATATATGTTTTTCATCTTAATGGAAGAACATAAACATCACTGAGTTATAAACTGGTAAAGTGGTAGGCAACCTGTGGAACTCCAGAACTTGCTGAACTATAACTCAGAACATCTCTAAGCTATATAGCAAATCATGACAGATGTCAGGAATTGTAGTTCAGCAAGTGGAGTAGTATGGTTTGTCTATGCCTTAATTGGGTATTAAGATTTATTCTGACAGAATAATATATAACAGTTTTTTTCATTTGAAGCTGGATGCTATCCCAGGTATGTAGGGAGGAATATTGGATGCTAACTTGATGAGTCAAGTTGCCTTTACAGATATTAAAAACAATTGTATGCAAAGTTAACCCCATTAACTGCATTATTGCTGCTATGCTTGAAGGTAAGCAAGGACTATCAATCATTTCAAAATTGGAGCACATATGAAGCACCTATATCATGTTATCAAGGTGCACATGTTATTTTGGTACTATTGGGATTTGTTGGTGATGCAGCTGATCACAATCTGCAATGAAGCCTGAAGACAACTGCATTTTTTTCCAATAAAAAATGGAAAAACAAGCAAATGAATAAATAAAATCAGCTCATTGGCATTGTTTTTAGACACTCAGAGTGGATTTATATATACAACTACCTTCTGCTTCTGTGTTTCATTCTGCCTGGCTTTAGGCAACCACTGAAGAGTACTATGACAAGTAATAGGAAACTGCAGCATCCTTTTCAGTTCCAAACCTTTCTGGTTTGGGATTGAAATGATCAAAGAAATGGAGCACCTCCCTTATGAAACCAAGTTGCAATGCCTTGGTCTCTTCAGCCTTGAAAGATGGCGTTTAAGAGGTGACTTGATTGAAGTTTATAAAATCATGCATGGGATAGAATAGGTGGATAGAAAAGGTGGATAGAAAATTCTTTCCTCTATCACACAATACTAGGACAAGGGGGCACTCCCTAAAGCTCATAGGTAAGCAAGTGAGGACAAATAAAGGGGAATATTTCTTCACCCAGAGGGTCATTCGTTTATGGAATTCACTTCCAGAAGAGGTCGTGACTCACGACAGCTGTCAGCCTTGATAGCTTCAAGGCAGGATTAGACAGATTCATGGATGCCAAGTGTATTGGAGGTTATTGAAACGGATGTCCATGTGCCGCCTCTATGTTGGTTGAGGCAGGCAGGATTCCCTTGGGTACCATCTGTTGGGGGTCAAAGGAAAGGGTGGGCTTTGCCTTCTCTTTCTGTTCAAGATCCCCATGTGCAATTGATGGGCCATTGTGTGACACAGAATGCTGGACTCAATGGGCTTTGGCCTGATTCAGCATGGCTCTTCTTATGTTCTGGCTGTGCAAGCTTTAGCTCACTGTCCATCCCAAGCAGCATGGCCGTTGATACTGTAAATTCTGGGATTTGACATCCACCCATTTGAATGGCATACAGGTTGGAGAAGTTGCTGTGTAGGACTGGGAATGTAGGAAATTCCTGAACTAAGAAGCTTAGCTGGCTAAATAATTCTAGGAGTTGAAGTCCACAAATCTTAAAGTTGACAAGGCTGGAGGCTCCTGCTATAGACCATAGCTAAATTTACCTCTAATTGAACACTTATTTGTTTGTTCCTTTGTTTCATGTATAATGACTTAAGCCCAATTATTTTTTCCAAATAATTCATTTTAACTCACCAGTGCCTGTTCTATGAGAAGGCAGAAAAGAATGGCATTACCCACTTCCCTTAGACTTTGGAATACGTCAGTCTTTAGTTCTGCATATTCAATTATGTCTTTCAGCTGGTGATGGAAAAACTCCAGGATTCCTGAGGAAAATCAAGACATAAATAAAAGACCCAATAGTGCTTTTAAAAAAGACATCTGGACTTTTGTTCTTGAAAACGTTTCAGTTCTTATCTGAGAAGCTTATTCAGTTCTGACTGGATGGTGATGAATGAAATGATTTATATTCTTTGCAATCATCTGGTGATTAGCACTTTGAAGGTTGGTCATTAGCCATGAAGGCCACTCGGGGTTTATCTAGGCTAAAGTGACCAGATTTTAAGATTGGGAAAGAGGGACACTGGACATGGGCGTGTGGCTGGCACTGGCCTGCTGGCTGGGCAGGGATGGAGATGCCAGCCCCACACCCATGCCCAGCGCCAGCATGTACGGCGTCCAGCAACACGTCCAGCTGCCGCCATCCGTGCCTCCACCCTGGAGCTCCCGTTCGCAGCTGGCTGCCCCATGGCTACTACCTGGTGCCGCTGCTGCCGGCACCCTCCCACTCCTAGTTAGACCCCCGCATGTTGGTGCCACCTTCGCTGCCTGCCCTGCTGCCCCTGCAGGCCCACCTCGGCCCCTTCCTGCCGCTGAGAGCTGCAAAGTACACCTGCCGCCATCGGGTCCCAAAGTTCACCTGCCACCATCGCCTGGGAAGCTCAGGCTGGGCGGGGCACTGCAGCTGCGGGAGAGGCCACCTCCGAAGCCGAAGGGCTGAAGCTCAGCACCTCGCTGAAAGGGCTGTGCGTGCATTTGCTCCAAACATTTTGCAAACTTTGCCAGACTGGGGGGGGGAGCATTTTTGAACTGCTGCAGGACGCGGGAAGTCATTCAAAGGCGGGACGTCTGGTCACCTTAATCTAGGCCCAACTCATAGGACCTGGAAGGTGTAATTTCCTAGCAGAAAGATCTGAATCATGTCCTCCCTGAAGCATATCAAATGCAATGTCCAGATATAACTGGGAAGAGGTAGCGCCTCAGATTTTGTTAATGGATAATAAAATTAAAACAATGTGGGTAAGCAACAGAATCAATTAGAAAACGCTTCACTAAGAAACCAATGCACTAGTACAGGATGGGGATTCTTAGCTTGGTAACAGAAGTTGTAAAAAAGATCTTGTAATAGAAGCTGATTGCAAACAGTGTGATGTAGCTTCAAAAAAAGACAAAGGCAATTTGCATCAAAAAGAAAAAATACATTCCAAATCATGGAAAGTAAATGAATCTGCTTTGTTCAGATTCCATTTTAAATACTGTATCTCATACTGATAATCATATTTTAAGGATTCAAAATAACTGGAATGGGTTTACAGTAGGACAAAGAGGACAATCGGGGGACTGGAAATTAAGTCCTATGAGAACAAAATGAAGGACCTATGACAATTGAGCTTTAAAAAAGGATTGGAGTGGATCGACTATTACGGCACCTTTCAAATACTTGAAAGGATGACATATTGCGGAAGTTCAAAAATTTCATTCTGGCGTGCCAGAAAAATAGTGGTTTAACTTACCCTAAGCATACTAATTTTAAAAAAACATTAAAAATATTTAATGTTAGAAGAAAAAAAATCCTAATAGGAAGTTTGTCAGTGGAATTTACAGCCCAGATAAATTATTGGCATATCTGAGATGTCTTAATATGGATTCTTGCACAGGGCTCAAATCTTTGTTTCTACAGTCATTCTTATACAGTAATTAGGTTGTTTCTACAACTCTTAATTAGTTACTAAATTAAACACTCTGTAATCTTAATCTTTAGAATATTTTTTTGCATGTCTAAAGCAGAAATTGAGACCAGAAAAAAATTCTGCACACATGCAGATAAAATGTAATGGATAGATACTACATGAAAAATTTAATATAGTATAATTCAAAATAAGTCACACTGATGATTTTGGACAAAGCACAGGGACACCAAAATATGATAAACAAATAAGAATTAACAGAATAACAAAGTTGGAAGGGACCTTAGAGGTCTTTGATTCCAACCCCCTGCTCATGAAGGAAATGCTATATCAGTGATGGCTAACCTTTTTGTTGTCCCATGCTGAAAGCGTGCACAGCATGTTGTCCCATGCTGAAAGCGTGTTGTCCCATGCTGAAAGCGTGCAATATGCGTGCACACCCGCTCCACGTACCCCTCCCTCATGCATGACACACACACACACACAATTAAAAATCTGCAGTGTTGGAGTACCCAAAACTTCTGGAGGCAAGACAGTCCACTGATTAATTTTTCACACTGTTAGCAAAATTCTCCTTAGTGTTATGGAGATGTATTGATCTCACAGTACCAACCTGGAGATCCATACTCGTGCCTTGGCAGGCGGCAAATCTTCGGCATCACCTCTATCAAGGTCTTCACATACTGAAGGATGGTTCCTTGCAGCTATCAGAAGCAATTGGAGATGAATGTGAACTCTGGGAAGTAGACTCAACATTCAAAGCATCTGCAGTTTTACAAAGTGACCTGCAGCTGCAAATCTTGGCTCCCTTCAGAGAATTTATGCAGTTGCAAGTAATCTTGATCCTATCTCACTCAGTTCAGAGAAGGAGGAAGCTTTAAGTATAATGGCTTATTAAACAGAAGTAAACAAATGTAACAATGCCAAAAATGTCTTCTGAGTTCAATAGTTTGTAGGAAGAAGCTGAGGCTTCAAAAGATCCAAAACCCAAAGGGAAACATTTGCCAAATAAAAACAGATGATTGAAATTGGCAACTGGATATGCAAATTTTTGAGTCTTTGGCTGCTCCCCATAGTGTTTTGAGCTGGAATCCAAACAAGTACTTTTAAATCACTTTTCAGTGGCCTACAATACTTAAATATACTGCTCAAAAAATAAAGGGAACACTCAAATAACACATCCTAGATCTGAATGAATGAAATATTCTCATTGAATATTTTGTTCTGTAAAATGTTGAATGTGCACAATAGCATGTGAAATTGATTGTCAATCAGTGTTGCTTCCTAAGTGGACAGTTTGATTTCACAGAAGTTTGATTTACTTGGAGTTATATTGTGATGTTTAAGTGTCCCCTTATTTTTTTGAGCAGTGTATATACAAAGAGCTGTTTAAAAACATTTTCTTTGAAAATGCAAGAAAAAACAATTTAATAATTTAAATAATTTAAAAAGTTTACAATAATAGTAGTGTAAACCGAAGCAGACTTTTTATATTTTTATATTTCAGTGCAAAAAAAGTATTTTTTTATTTATTTTTTCATAAGATAAAATCACTATCTTATGTTGACCTGATAATTTTGGTATATGGGTTTCTGAACACAGGTTTACCATATCACGGGAGCTCCATTTCTGACAGAATAATTACAGATTCATAGCAGAATTACTGGCAGATGTGAAAAGCTTTCTCAAATCCTATGCAGAAACCACATCAAGAAAATTAATTAAAATCTGCTTTGCAATCTTGGAACTATATTAAATGTCCCACAAATTAACTTCTATTTACACAACATGAATTTTCCTTCCTCTCTTCCCCAGATCTATCTCTGATCCCTCTTAAATCTTTGCCACAACATCAATTAAATTTCTGGAGCAGATTTTGGGGTAACTACAAGGAACTTTAGGAGGAAGAAGAGAAGAAGAAAGATGAGGATTAAAACCAGTGTGTTTTAATGGTTAATGGTTGTCCCCATTACCAGGCTTTTGACAATCTTCAGCAATTCTTCCATCACAACAGCAATCCCTTGGTATCCAAGGAGTCGGCAGATTGTCTTGAAATGGGGTGGTCCTACAAAGTTTCGGTAAGAGCTATAAATGTGGCTGTATGCAATGTTGAGTGGCTGAGAATAAGAGGAGCAAAACATTTATTTAATAAGACAAGTAATATTATAATTAGCGTAAGGACAATATGTTGATAACCATCAGACAATGATTAATACTTTATTATTTCTTCCCTTTTAATATCCAAATCATTTGGCTCATATTCTTCTTCTCTTTTAGCCATGGCATTTCTAACAGCTACTAAACAACAAATGCTACTAAACGCTGACAAATGCATTGATTCATAAGCTTTCTTTAAAGATAATCTAAAGCCATGGAAAGATAATTTAGTAATGCAGGATGGAAGCTGTAGTACTAGCCCTGCAGTCTGAGCTTTGTTGATATTTCTATATTTTCTGATGACAAAAGAACAAGTCCATTTTAGAGAGTTGCTTCTGCCTCCAACAGTGGGAGCTGCTCCTAAAAACAGCACGAAAATTTTGATACAGACAGTACAATATCATCAACTCGCAACCACGATTGAGCAATGTGAGATTAAGAAAAGTTTGCCCCATTTTAACAACTTTTTTTTGCCACAGTTGTTAAGCGTATTACTGCTGAGTTGTTAACTTAGTAACAGCATTGTTATGTGAATCTGGCTTTCCCATGAACTTTACTTCTCAGAAGGTATTGAAAGTTGAGTCTGTGACCCTGGGAAACTGCAACTGTCACTCATGTGTCTGAATTTTGGTCATGTTACCATGGGGATGCTGCAATAGTTGTAAGTGGTCGTAAGTCATTTTTTTCAGTGCTGTTATAATTTTGAAAGGTCGTTAAATGGATGGTTGTAAGTTGAGGACTACCTCTATATAACATCTTGGGCTCAAGTATAGTGTGAACCACTGATAACATGTGGGGGAGGGGGGAATAAAGAGCTTCAGTAGTGCAGTGGTTAGAGTATAGTACTGCAAGCTACTTCTGCTGATCACTGGCTGCCAGCAGTTTGGCAGATCGAATCTCAGTAGGCTCAAGGTTGACTCAGCCTTTCACCCTTCCAAGGTCGGTAAAATGAGGACCCAGATTGTTGGAGGCAGTATGCTTACTCTCTGTAAACCGATTAGAGAGGGCTGTAACGTATTGTGAAGCGGTATATAAGTCTAAATGCTAGTGCTAGTGCTAAACTGACCTCTTAAAATTCCACAAATGTTCTGATATGTAAATAGTGAGTTACAGACATGCCCTAGCTTCCTTGTTCAGTTATTATTTGATACACAAAGCTGCACTGTTTCATGGCATAAAGTTGTAGGAAATGTAAACGCCTTTATTCTGAAGCAATCAAAAAATAGGAATGTATGCTATTGATTATTCTTGCCAGTTATTCTATGAAATCAAGAACAGGGATTTTCAAAAGCCATATCATCTGTATGAAGATTTAGAAACAGCAAACAGTTGTTTGATTCACCTTTGAGCCATAAAGGTAATATGGCTGAACATTGGCGGGTTTATCTCTCTGGGGTTCTTGGGTGAATGGAATTGCTGTCCGCACAAACCTAATAATTGTAAAATGACACACACAAAAGTTTCTGTGAGGAGGAAGAAGGCTGCATCAGTCCTCCTAAACCACATATGACACAAAATATTTATTTATTTATTATTTAGATTTGTATGCCGCCCCTCTCCGAAGCTGTTTCAATTAAACATTGCTTCCTAATTTAACATTACTTATCTTAGATGTATCTTCAAGTAATACATCTAACACTTTTGCATCTGTGCTAGCAATTACATGGAATTCATTATATAATCAAAAAGTCAAAAAGAGGGCAGTGACTGACTCCTCGCATCCTGGACACAAACTGTTCCAACTCCTACCTTTAAAATGTCGCTGCAGAGCACTGCACACCAAGACAACTAGACACAAGAACAGTTTTTTCACTCTACTAAATAAATAATTCCCTCAACACTGTCAAACTTTTTACTAAGTCTGCACTTCTATTTCTACTAGTTTTTTCTCATCATTCCTATCATCCTTTACCTCCCACTTAGGACTGTATGACTGTAACTTGTTGCTTGTATCCTAAGATTTTTATTAATGTTGATTGTTTCTTCATTGCTTATTTGACCCCTATGACAATCATTAAGTGCTGTACCACATGATTCTTGACAAATGTATCTTTTTCTTTTATGTACACTGAGAGCATATGCACCAAAGACAAAGTCCTTGTGTGTCCATTCACACTTGACCAATAAAGAATTCTATTCTATTCTATTCCATTCCATTCCATTCCATTCCATTCCATTCCATTGCAACCTGATTTGGATTATAGAATAGAAAGGAGCCATTTAGGCTACAGAATCCAAACACCTAGTCGGTGCAAATAATTAACAATGCAATTATCCTACACAAATTGTTGCAGAGCTCCGACTTGAAGTTATATGGTGAAGACTACTGTCTCCTTGGCAATTAGTTGCATCGTGAAACCTGTCTCCTTGTTAAAAATTGTATTGTAGCATTTGAGAAGAGCAGTGAACCAGTGAACAATAAAAACTATTGTTGTTATTTATCCTAGCAGCTTAATGATTTATTTCCTCAGAGAGGGGACCAACACATATTATTTTGAGATTTTATTTGTACCTGTTAGTAGACCCATTGTAGCAGTAATTAGGTAGAAAGTCAAAGTTTAGCTCCCAGAAGACATGCAATGTGATGCGCCCATAAGGAGCTGAAACATTATGATTGGCCTCGCGGAACATGGCGTCAAAACTATCCAAGGTCATGTGGTTGCACAAGAGTCTGTGTGTCAAACGATTGATCTCCAAAAGCCATTCAAGTTCCTGCATCAGAAAAGAAAACAAAAGAACCTAATTCTGCTTTTTCAGGATAAAAACTGTAATTCCTCATACATCAATGTTTATTTGTTCAATGTTATTATATTAAATCAAACATTTACAAATGCATGCCATTTACAGGTAAGTCTCTGGCTTACAACCAAAATTTCTGTGGTTAAATGAAACGGTTGTTAAATGAATTTTATTACCTTTCTTGCCACAGTTGTTAAGTGAATCACTGCAGTTGTTAAGTTAGTAACACGGTTGTTAAGTGACTTTTCTGACTTTGTTTATCAGAAAGTCACAAAAGGTGATTACACTGCAACCGTCAGAAATATGAATAAGTTGTCAAGCATCTGAATTTTGATCACATGACCATGGGGCTGCTTCAACAGTTATTAAGTGTGAAAAATGGCCATAGGCCATTTTCCCCCCAGTGCTATTGTAACTTCAAACAATCACTAAATGAATTGTTTAACTCTTTTCCCCAAAATAAGACACCCCCTGATAATAAGCCCAATCAGTCTTTTGAGTGCATGGTAATAAGGCCAAGCGCATATTTCAGGGTCCAAAAAATATATAAAACAGTCTCTTATTTTCAGGGAAACACAGTAAGTCAAGGGCTACTTGTATAAAGTGCATTTGTGAATCAGATTCAAGTCCGATTTTTGCATCTTCCCTACGCAAGTTGTTTGTAACATCCTGTCAATTTATGGGAAATTTGAAATCTTACACATATTTATGGAAAAATCTTGATAATTACAATTTTTTTTGATAATTCTTCCTTACCTTTAAATAAAATCATTAAATGCAGACAGATGTCAAAAGTTATGTTCAGGATTGACATCACGTCAACAAACTTGTTAGCAAAATAGAACTTACCATAAAAGCAGATGTATTTTTTATTTTATTATCATATTGGTAATAACACATTTAATAAAGATTGGTAGAAATAAACAGAATGTATTGATGAATACAATTGTACCAGATATGCCGTACTGTGTAGTCTTGTCTGTGTGTCTGTCTGTCTGTCTGTCTGTGTTTTCTGTGTTTCTGTCTGTGTTTCTGTGTTTCTGTGTTTCTGTGTTTCTGTCTGTCTGTCTGTCTGTCTGTCTGTCTGTCTGTCTGTCTGTCTGTCTGTCTGTCTGTCTGTCTGTCTGTCTGTCTGTCTGTCTGTCTGTCTGTCTGTCTATCTATCTATCTATCTATCTATCTATCTATCTATCTATCTATCTATCTATCTATCTATCTATCTTGTTCCTCGTTTTGGAGCAATACTTACCACTATGGATGTCAGATCTTCACTTTCAAAGCGGCTAATAGCCTGATCTAGTGATTTGTACATCGCAGCTGAGATACGCTGGGTGATAAGTCTGTTCAAGTCAATTGACCTGCCTAGCAGCTGCAAAAGACACAAGTGTAAAATCAAGAAATTGATGATTAAGAATAGGACCAAAATCAAGTACAGAGGCAGAACAGTAAGGTTTTGGACTGGCATGAGATGTGAAACCTCAGGATGCTGAGCAAGACTAAGGGGATAAAAGCTATCAGTTTCAAATAAGGCATCTTTAATATTCACCTGGGACGACCAAATCTTGAAAAATTGGAGGAATTCCCCAGCTTCATTTTAGTGAGTTAATTATAGTAATATCTCTTTGAAAGCTTTCCCCCCACTTTTTTCTCACCTGGGCTCAGTGGTGAAATCTACTTAACTTCCCTGTTAGTTTGGAAGTGCATGCTTCATGAGCGCCCCAATCATGTGCATGCTTTTTCACCTTCTACAAATGCATAGAATGCTTTGAGCATGTGCAGAGGGTGAAAAAAAGAAAATGGCCAGGCAGGTGGATAGAGCCTTGTGCTGCGGCAGCTACCGGTTCTCCAAACCACCAGCCACCACAGCTACCGGTATGCTCAGACCAGGCTGAACTAGGTAGCATTTCACCCCTGCCTGGATTATATTACTTTTTATAAGGTAAACTGGCAACGGAGTTAGCCATTATCTATTTCCTTTCTTATATTAAGAGTACTTTCTATATTTTCCAAAAATATGTCTTATGCAGAATGCTTTCTGCCATACAGAGATTTACAAGTGAAACCTTTACACACATACGTTTTGCTAGTATGGTTACCTGGAAAAATCTAAATATTTGCAAACAGGTATTCTAAGCAAAGGAAATGTATTGCTTAGAATATTTGTTTGCCCAGACTATGGCATGGAAAATTAATGTATGAATTTGTCCTAAAGGGCAGCCCATAAAAAACACTAAATAATTTGCTAAAAGGAAATTGTACCTGGACATGTCTTTGTTTGAGCAATGTTTCATAGCGGTTGGATGGTGGGTAAGGAATAATCACTCCATAATTTTTACATTCAGCCCGGAAGCGCTTATCCAGTAAAACACTGCGAAGGAAGAATACTCATAAGAATCTTTACTTGATTGTCTCTTCACTACCACAATTCATTTATTCTCAAGACATCAGTGAAAAGAAGAACTACAGTATGTAATAAGTTCCAGTGCTTGCATTAAGGGATAATGAAGGGAGGGGAAGACAGACGAAAACTCAAGGTAGAAACTGACATGAAACCAATTCTTGCTTTCTTTCCACAAATTTTAAATGCTTTTCTGAATAGAGATACAAGACACCATGTCTTTTTTTCTTCCTATTGTTCTGCGTTAGTATGAAATGATAGTTAGTCAGGAATATTATTACTATTCTCACCATCATCATATAAATCTGGAAACTTAAATTGTTGGTTGTTAAAAAAAAAATATTTCCAATATCCAAAACAATTTGTTAAGCTACCTTGGGAAGGTATTGTCTAATTAGCAGAAATCAAAACCTATAATTTATCAAAACAATGTGAATTGCCAAATTAATTATGTGAACCATCTGTGGAAGGATGAAATATTCTAGAAGCAGCTAACATTTTGATAATAAAGGAAACTGGATTCTCTGATGTAAAATAGATTTTAAGTAATATTATTCAACCAGTTGATTTTTAATTGCTGAAGAAGCATTGATCATTCAGCAAGAAGCAATACTATGCAAAAGTTTGCTACTAAGTACTGTTATCATGTTTGATTATGAACAATCTTCTTCCAGATTGTATTTAATGTATAAAATAATAGTAATAATGGAAATATGGAAATATCATATTTATTTATTTATTTATTTAAATAAAAAACAGGACTGTCACACATTGTCCAATGTTTTTAAATGTTTGTCTATGTTTATATTGAAATAAAGAAAACTTTTTAATAAAAGAAAGCAATATTTTTCCATCAGTGTCCAGTAATGTCTATTTCTTGTAATATCATCACACAAACCATATATTTTTCAGCTCTGGAACTAATTTATCCATACAGAAGAATATTAATAGCTGCTACAACACTCCCCAAACAAAAGAGGCTTCATACCTGCCAGCCATTGCTTTATAGTAAGCGAAGATTTGATCTGCCAGTTTATATACAAATTGATCAAAACACAAGTTCACCTGGTAGAAAAAGAACAAACAAATGGGCTTTATAATAACAGGCTTTATAGAAGTTGAAGTGATAACATGTAAAATAAATGAAATGATTGATATTAATAATTAACAAAAATAATGCAGAGAGAACTCACTTCTGCTTCAATTTCATCATAGAGAAACTGCTTTTTAAACTTGGTCAAAGCATAATAGGCGCTATCGTTGTAGAGATCCAGTGGATAGAGCACATATCTGCAATTAATGAAACAGGTCAGCACAGGCATGTTTGTGCAAACATTTGTGTCAACTATGGTAGAAATTTTAAAATGTGATTTCGTTTAAAATTACTGATTTCAGGAAAGCCTGAAAAAAAGCCTGAAAAAAAAGCCTGAAAAAAAATTGATACAAGCTTTCTTAATTTTGTGCATTGTGCATCACTATTTGCTTTGGCTCTGTAACAAAATTTCTTCATGCATAAAATTGTATTTCATAAGCCTGCTACAATGGAATCCAGCCAATCGCACAAGGTCATGAACTTTCACGAATTCATTCATATGCAACATTTCTATTAGCATCTATCAACCAAATGCCCATCTACTAGCCTGCTCATAAATTATTTTCTATCATCATTTTTTCCTTACATCCTTAAAAATTGAAAGGAAAAATAAATTTGTATAGATTTGCTTTATACAAATCACTTCATAATTACTTTATACTGCATGAAACTATCATTTAAGAACACTTCAGTCCTTCACTCGTCTTTGTGCACTATTTATTTATTTATTTATTTATTTATTGCACTACATGCAATAAATAAAAGTAAATTATCCTTCCAAAGAGATTGGCAGTTGCAACAGAAACAGGGAGACTGAATACTGTATCATCACAAAGACACCCATAGATACATTCCATATCATCCTGGAGTTCTTACTCCATCATAGAGGGTTCTTTGGTATCCAAGATGTGATCAGTTAGAATCCAGGGCATTGACATCTCAATGGGAAACTGAATTCGGCGACCCATGGTCAACTCCAGAAAAAATTCCCGGAACCAAAGTTGGGACAAATCACAGCATTGTTGGAGGGCTTCTGAAAACATAAAATATTTTCCCAATATAAAGTGTAAGTAAAAATATATAATATTTCCCCACAACAAAATGCAAGACAGGTTTAATGCATATAACGTAAAAAGATATTGCAGAGTGTGTGAATACAACACGTCCATGTTACAAAATATTTTATGGAGATAATGTAACAGCATATTTCAACTGATAAAATTGTATGCATAAATATATAAAATTAGATTATTTTCTTACAAGAATAAGATTGCAATTTATTAAAAAAACCCTAAACAATTGGGCTAAGAATTTATTTCAACTTTACACCCAGTTCTAATAGTTCTTTAATATAAATTACAATAAATTGAAAATTCATTGTTCCAGAGCTGGTTATTCTTGACAAGCTAATTCTGTCTAGGTTATCCATTTCAGAGTTTATGTTGATACTTGCCACTTATATTGAGAAGATGTGTAAAGAAGAAGGACTGTTTATGGAATTCTTCAATGGCCAGAACTATTGGTCCATCCAGGCTGCTTCTAAGAGTCTTCTTTGAACCACTCTTGTCTGCAATGAGGGATTCTAACATGGTTCTCACCATATAAAGCTGAAAAGACACGTTGATGACTGTTACTACAATAATACTTTGATAAATAATAATAATCATGTATAAATAATAGTGCAGGTAATCTTCAACTTAATACCACTTGTTCAGCAACTATTTGGGGTTACGATGGCTGTAGGAACCTTGAGAAAGTGCTGTCATAACATGTCAAACTGCTCCCCTGTTGGATACATGACCCCATTTTGGGTGCTTGACAACCAGCTTATATTATGACTGGTTGCTGCATCTTACAATCACGTCCTCATGATCTGCTACTTTTTTGGCGGTTTTTGATGTTTCACTTTGATTTCTGGCAAAAAATGTACGTTCAGGAGGAAGGGTTAGCCATGTGATTTGATTAAAGACCCCATTAATATAGTTGTGAAATCAGGTCTTGTCACATGGGTGCCTTGCCTTACAACTGCCATGATTTATGGCTGAAATTCGAGCCCTAATTGTGGCTGTCAGTTGAAAACATATTCATATTCAGTGGAAACTGAGAAGAGAAGTGGTATCAGTCCATATCAGCTATTCCACAGCTGAGGGGGTCCTATTGAGTAGGCCTGCTCAAAGGAATTTGGAAGATGGAACTCACTTGGAGATCGGAATCCAAACTGAACTTCGCTCTTTGATCCCAATAGAAAAATAGATTCATTTTGGAGAAGAAAAGGCTTGTTATTACTATTATAGTTATAATGATCTCTTTCAAAGGAGGAAGGAAGTATCTGATATGTACAAATGGATAAATAATAGAATACAGGCAGGGGTGGGTTCCAGATTCTGCTACTGCATATGCAGTACTAAAAAAAAACCTTCTGCACATGTGCACAAGCAAAAAACAAGATGGCGGTACATATGGCACTGCCGAGAAAACTGGCTTGGGGCTTTGGCAGGCCTGGGTCACTGCCAGTTGCAGCAACTCAAGCCGCCAAGTTACTAATGGTTCTATAGAACCTGTCCGAACTGATAAGAACCCACTTCTGAATACAGATAATATTTAAAGTATGACTGTAATGGAGATTGTTTGGTAAGATATGGCAGTTGTAAAGCTGGAGGATCATGTGATCAACTCATTTTACAATGTTTTGCAGCAGACGTTAAGTGACCACCATAGCAAGAGTATTCGGAAACTTCAGCTGCGAGAGCAATTATGGGCTTCCCCAAATATGCCCATATTACTCCAACACTCCGCAGTCTGCATTGGTTGCCGATCAGTTTCTGGTCACAATTCAAAGTGTTGATCATCACCTATAAAGCCCTTCATGGCACCGGACCAGGATACCTGCGAGACCGCCTTCTGCCGCACGAATCCCAGCGACCGGTTAGGTCCCACAAAGTTGGTCTTCTCCAGGTTCCGTCGACTAAACAATGCCATCTGGCGGGACCCAGGGGAAGAGCCTTCTTGTGGCGTCTCCAACCCTCTGGAATCAGCTCCCTCCAGAGATTAGGACTGCCCCCACCCTCCCTGCCTTTCATAAACTCCTCAAAACCCACCTCTGTCGTCAAGTGTGGGGGATAGGATTGTATGTATGTTTTTATATATTGGGGTCCCTTGTTTTTAGACTTTTAAATGTATTATTGTTATTTTTAGATTTTAATTATTAGATTTGTCATCATGTATAGTTTTTATCACTGTTGTGAGCCACCTCGAGTCTCCGGAGAGGGGCGGCATACAAGTCTAATAAATAAATAAAAATAAATAAAAATAGAACTTAGACTTCTACACCGCTTCACAGTGGTTTACAGCCCTTTCTTAAGCAGCTTACAGAGACAGTATTTTGAGTTCAACAATCTGGGTCCTTCAGAAAGATGAAAGGCTGAATATTTACTTTATTAGTGTGAAACTGAACAGTATAATTTTTAAAAAACTATTCTAAAGATCTGGTTGATAAATTAACCTGCAAGTTCTTACTAAAGGAACAGATACCTGTGTGCTTGAAGGTCCAACAGCTCGTCGTGGGACTTTGATATCAAAACCACCTTTGGGATCTTTCTCCCCTCTCAGGCAGGGATCATTTGGAGGCTCACGTCCTCCCTCCCAATCACAGATTGTCTTTCTAATTGCCTGAAGAACACTGGGAAGATGAAGAGCGGATCGATCATTGAACTGAATTGCTATGTTTACAGTGAAGTCTAAATAATAAATTTAAATATGAAGTAGAAATATAATTATGTAAGTACTGCATGATATTTATTTAATCTGATATTTAATTATAGTAGTATAATATTGATACCATACTACAATATAGTAGTAGTATCAATATTAATTAATCCAAAGAACTCTACTTCTTTGGTGTGTACAAAGGGTTAATTATCCCATACCACATTAAAAGATGTATTTCAGTTGCCAATCCATTCAGGCTACAAGCAGCAGATGAATGAAGACTGTCTCAGTTACACCCACACATACTTACGCATTATATACACACCCACACAGACAAAGAGATCATGTGTGTTGGTAGAAGCAGTTGTTGCAGGGAGAACAGGAGAAACTAAATGTTCTGATAGTCTATTAAATGACAGCCAATAGAAACTAGTGAAAAGTAAAAACCACAACCCAAAGCTTCATAGTTATAAGAGACATGACTATAATCCATGTCCTATCAAAACCTCTATGGAAGCAATCACTGACCAAATATTCAGCATATATGGATTGATACTGTTTGGAATGCTGATTTTCTAAACACAAATTCTGGGAACAGTGAATATTTGAAAATGCCTTCCTTGACCACTACTGTTCCATCTAACCTGGCACTGTTTATTCTTCTTCCAGTTTTCTACACTTGTAGCCTAAGTATTTTCCAAGCTCTCCACTATTTAATTGGCCGTATTATAGATTTAGCCTGGAATTTTTTGTGAACCATGCGTGGAATCAATCCTGCACTTAGAAACATGCATACTAATGTAATGGTATAGGCAGGCAGGGGAAAAAATGAAACAAGAGTCCATGTATTTACAAAACTTCTAGCAAGTGATTAAGTTACCTGATGAGGACATTTTTCTTCTTCCTGACTGCTTGCCTGAGGGGCTCTCTCAAGGTCACCTGAGCAAAATCCTGTAGAGCAGCATAGATCGTGTTCCTGATAGCCTGGTTGAAGACACTCTCCATTCGACCCATCAGCACTTGCAGGCCCTTGATCATAGCGATAACCTGCGTAGAATAAAAATAGTCAGTATGGCTCTTTTAATTATACCAGGCCCATTTGCATGCAATTTCAGGACAGCATCCTTGACCTCAACCCACTCCTAAGAGGTCTGTAAGGGGCATGAGTAAATGCACCAACATGCCTACTGTCCCTGTCATACTGTCCTGATGTATTTGTAACCAACTCATTTATTCATAACCATTATTATTATTATTATTATTATTATTATTATTATTATTATTATATTAAATGTATATGCCACCCCTTTCTGAAGATTTAGTACAGCTTACAACATATAAAAACAGTATAGATCAAGATATGATTAATTAAAATTAAAATTAAGAATTACATTTAAAAATTAAAAAAGGCTATTAGCATACACACACATGTCCATTCAAACAAGCCCACTATACATTCATTGACAAGGGGATAGAATCTAATGACCTCAAGCTTGGTGGCATAAATGAGTCTTTAGACTCTTATGGAAGGCGGGGAGGGTGGGGGCAAAATGAATCTCTGGGGGAGTTGATTCCAGAGGGCCAGGGCTCCCACAGAAAAGGGTCTTCCCCTGGGTCCCGTGACATTGTCTAGTAGTTGACGGGACCTGGAGAAGGCTGACTCTGTGGGACCTAAGCAGTTGCTGGGATTCATGCAGCAGGAGGCAGTCCCGTACACAATCTGCTCCCATGCCATTTAGGGCTTTATAGGTTATAATCAAAACTTTGAATTGAGTCCGGAAACCAATTGGCAGCCAGTGCAGACCACGGACTGTTGGAGATATGTTGACATGTCTGGGTAATCCCATGACTGCTCACGCGGCTGCATTCTGCACAATTTATACACTTTATGTATTCACAATCACGTTTATTCTTTTTCTGTAGTTTTGTACAGTATATGCTTGACCAAATAAATAAATAAATCCCAAAGGCACTCTTCCAGTGCTATCCTGGAAGCCCTGGATTTGAGGGGTTTTCTCTGCATACAAGAATATAAAAACAAATGGAGAAAACAGGACAGTTGTAAACTGAAGACAGCAATGTCTGGATCCTCCCATATTCCAAGATTGCTTCAGACATCCATTCAAGGAAACTCTCTAACCTGGACAGAAATGACAGATATAGCCACCTACCTCCACGAAAGCAAACTTTTCCTCACTGGTATAATTGTATCTTGTAGCTCTCTCATACTCTTCAGCAGTGCCTGGACAATCTTTGTTACAGAACTTATCAGTGGGATGGACTAGCTTCCAAGAATACTTCGAGAAGGGGGGTAAAAAATAGAAAATCCAGTTGGAAAAATCCAGCATATTGATTTCTCGGAAAATACTAAATTCAGCCTATAAGGTAATTTCTTTGGTATATGTAGACTCTATTTTTTAACGTCAGCTTTTGTAAACAGTACACAGGCATGCACATCTTTAAATCATTTTTTTTCAAGCTACATAGGGAAAATAAATTAAAACATGTTCAAGACTCTGGTGTATGCTGAAGGCAATTTTACCTTAAAAATCAACATATAAATGTATCAGAAAAAAAAATACTTACCACTTCCATCACATGTGCACTCCACTTTGACAAAAGTTGAAGCCCCCGTAAAGCCAGATCAAAAAGCTCCCTATATTCTTCATCTGACTTCTGACTGTCCAATCCTGAGCCTGTCACCACCTGGAAATGGAGTAGACATCTGTCTCACTCAGAAATTTTTTCCTTTAATTGCTTCATGTTGCTATTTTCATTAACTGAGCAAGACATTGCAAACATTCATCAACGAGAGTTAATTGATGGACAGTGAATGATGGGAAGAACTGAGAAATTAATTTATTGATTTATTTACTCAGTTTCTTTAACTGTCCTTCTCAATCAATGACTCTGGCTGGATTACAAATCCAGAATTGCTAGAAAGTTGCCGAGATAAAATATCCAGATGGATGACATCAAAAAGGCATGATTCCTCCAATCAGTTTCATATTCATATTCTAGTCTTTCATCTACTGGTAAGCATTCCAAACAATATAGTTCAAAGATAACACTCAATATAAAAACTCATTCAGTTTCCTACACAATATAGGAATAAAACTAGGAAGATCTTCAGATAAAAATGCAGAAGTACCATTTCTTAATTATTGCAACTTTCGCTGAATTCCTTTGGAAACATTTTGACTAACAGTAAATATCTAGCTCCTATATAAGAGAAATTCAAGGATAACTTCCTTTGGGCTCATATATGCAAATACACTGCTCAAAAAAATAAAGGGAACACTTAAACAACACAGTATAACTCCAAGTAAATCAAACTGTGAAATCAAACTGACCACTTAGGAAGCAACACTGATTGACAGTCAATTTCACATGCTGTTGTGCACATTCAACTTTGTACAGAACAAATCATTCGGTGAGAATATTGCATTCATTCAGATCTAGGGTGTGTTATTTGAGTGTTCCCTTTATTTTTTCAGCAGTATATATTGGGTAATATAGTGCCCTCTATTGTGCAGGCAATCATCTGCCCACTGACTAATTGTGAATGTTCTTTAAACTTTTAAATGGGAAAGGCCATAGATATCTACAGGTGTACATTGTTAAAATCTATAGGTGGTAGGTTTAAACAATGTTGAACAGTATGTCATCTGACAGCACTAAAAGCAATTTGAAAGGCCTAGGAACACCTAGGGATATTTAATTGTTTTCAGAAGGAGGTTCATATTTATTCTTCCATTGTATAAGGGATCCACAATTAAAATAAGTAGATGGAATCTGGACAAAGACTAAAATGGATTTGGTTTAATATTTAAGTTTAATTGAAACATTAATTGAAAAAAATCAATTAAATATAATTACAAAGATTCTTTTTTAATATTTCCCCTACTGTCTAAATTTTAAAACGTACAATTTAAAGGCATCCTTTGAAAAAAATTGCAGGCAGCATATAGGGCATCATAGGACTTCCCCTGAGATATTGCATTGTATACTTTTCTTTGCAAAACAGTAAATAAGAGTTGACTGCAGACTGTATCTTTGATACAGAAGAACAAAGAGAGCCATACACTTTTGAATGAGGAAATTCTTTCTACTCTGAATATCTGGAGAGCTGCTATTGGTTGGAATGGATGGAATTGGACATTCATCATTTCAATCTCCAAGAGGCAAGCTATTTGCATTCCAACACCATAATCAAACACAGAAACAGAGTAATAATGAATTGCTCATGGAACACACTCAAATGAATAAATGGAATTATTCACACACTCATTCTTTCACACATACATTGTGCAACACAGGCCTCCATGGAAGCTTACCTCACTGTTGCTGTAGCGAGCAAGTTCAGAGATAAACCGGATATGATCATCTCGGATCTGTACCATCTGTTCACAGATGTTATACTGTGGACTGATGCTGCTTTGAGTGCATGTCCATCTGGGCAGAAAACCAATGTCTTTAAGTTAACACTCATGTCTGACTCTACAGTTATTACTCAAGATAACTTTGGTCCACTGGTCCACTAATATCTCACTTGGTCCAATGTCTTTTGATATGGTGCTGCATCACTCAGTAATTGGCAACTAAAAACTATAGTTGTTGTAGTAGATACATTTTTTAATTTCATAATTTATCCTACACTTTATATGTTTATTTTATTTATTTTAAATTTGTGATAAAAGTAGCAAATCCATAGATGATAAATAGAATTATTCACTCAATACGTGCCTTGCCTTTCGTAAACTCCTTAAAACCCACCTCTGCCATCAGGCATGGGGGAACTAAAACATCTCCCCCTTGCCCATGTTGTTTTGCTGTTTGATTGATTGTGTGCTTATTTTTTATATAAATTGGGATTGTTTTATGAATTTCTTAACTTAAAATTGTAATTGGATTGGCAGGCATTGGATTTGTCACTATGTACTGTTTTTGCTATTGTTGTGAGCCGCCCCGAGTCTGCGGAGACGGGCGGCATATAAATCCAATAAATCTAATCTAATCTAATACGTGCATGGCAGAATTGAGGACTGGTCTTTAAGAAATTGTACATGTTGTAAACAAAAGTATATAAAGAAAAGATGTCTAGAATCAAAAATTGGGGTCTATATAACCTACATTTATAACATTCTAGGTCTGTGCCAATATAGAACAATATCAGCAAAACATGTGTTAAAAATTGAATTAGGAAATAAATAAGAGTCAAAAATGATATGATAAACCTGGCAACCCTAATAATAATAATAATAATAATAATAATAATAGCAAACCATAGTTTAAAATTGTTTCCTTTTCCTGGTTGCCAGAGCCAGGTCTATAGCTATGATTCACCCATTCAGACAACACACAGAATCACAGTAAGTATCAAATGCTTTATAAAGTTCTAAAATTAGAATGTCATTATAGATTCACAATTTCTCCATTTAAAATGAAATCAATAATGACCCATCTTTAACATGAAGTTTGAACTTAGCCATTCATTCTTTCTTCTTTTACGTGACTATGAATTATTCTTAAATGTAGCAAATGAACCTGACTTCTATTTACCGTAGGTTTTGGACTATAAAATGCATCAGAGTATAAGACACAACTTAGTTTTTTGGGAGGAAAAAAGAAAAAAGCTGATTTGGGGGATGGATGGCTTCCCTGAATACCTTCAATCAGCTGTTCCCAGAGGTTAATTTTCACAATAGGTTCATTGGTTGTGAGCTCTATGCCTTGTTCTTTCAGCCTGTGACTCCTCCGTTTCAGAGTCATTTTTTCAGCCCGTGAAACCACTGTTGTAGCCTCCCCCAGCCATCCAAACAGAGGTTTCAGAGGCTGAAAAAAGAGCCTCTGAAATGGAGGTTTCACATGCTGTTTTCAGCCTCTGAAACATCCGCTTGAAAGGATGGGCAGGGCTACATATAAGATGCACCCAAATTTTCACCCTCTTTTAGGGTGGGGGGACTCCAAATACTCTGAAAAATATGGTAAATGTCAGTAAAGAATATATATACAATCTATCTGAAGTGCCAACTTTGCTATCCAGAATGTTTATTTTGAAAGAGTGGGATATTCTGGGACTAGATGTCTTGATAATATTGAAGTAGATGCAATTCTCTTAATTGTGTTGACAGTGATGATTAGGTCCTGTTGTATTTCCAGATGTTCAGAAATCCAATACTTTGCTCTTACCCTTCCAGTGTACTGTCATCAACAGGTTATCAGTGGTGATGTACTAGCCAACCTGCCACATATAATCTATTCCATTACACAAAATTAAAAGGCCATACAAGAAAAAAAAAGACATACACAGTTAATTACATCTCACCACAAGGATGGAAATGAATTAGGGAGACAAAAAGGAAAAGAAGAGCATGAATGTGCAGGAACATAAAACCCCCACAATTGTTGGGCAGTCAAGTTAGTGTTCATAATCTCTTCTCCAAGGAAGGAGAAAGATATTGGCTCAGGAGGTGATATTGCTCTGCTTAGAAACTGAATAAGAAAATAATTGTTAGTAAGTAAAGATGAGTAGAAGAAATAGTTCGCAGCTGATTATTGGATGGAGTAGGATAGATTAGAAATGGGATTTAAACACACATTGTTAAAGACTTCCATGGACTGGGCTGAGTTTAAAATCCAACTTATTTTGGCAATAGAAGAAAAGGTTAGATTGATGAGTGAGAAACAACATACACATTTATGCTAATATGGAAGCCATTAGTTGGATACCATAAAATGAAATAAATATACACCAAACAAACACCATGAATTCCAGTAATGAAATCCAATTATAACCCGATTTCTTTTTTTGCATTAATTAATGATTGTCTCTTATTAGCAGTAATTCTGAGACTGTCAGCCTTCTGATGAAAATCTGAGAAATTGAAACTGTTTATTTGGTTCGACTCTTGGTAGTTTCCCCAAAATAAAGTCATCAGGTTGTGTAGTGAAATGGAAACTGAAACTGCCAACTGAGAGGCATGCATCATATGAAATGTTACTATCTTCGTATGGTTGAGTCACCTTGCATTTACATCTTGCCATAAATTGAACTACACCACTTACCCTTCGGCCTAGAAATATCTACAGGGGAGGCTGTCTGAAATATAGGGGGACAGCATTGCCTCCCATGGTTCTGTATCAAGACAGTTGGTCATAATTCAACCCTTAATTGTGATTTCATTTACCAGGGTGCTTATAGGGAAGATGGGCAGCATAAAAATGTAAAAAATAAATACATAAACAAACAAACCTATCTTCTCTAAGCTACCACTTACTGAACCCACCATACACATCCATCCCTATGAACAATTCCATTGAAAACAATTCCAGTTGGGAGTCAATAGAGTTTATGCTACATTTATTTTGTTATTCCGCCTAAAACCCACTCTGAGAATTCTTCTGGACAGATAGAGTACTGTGTTCATGCTCTGGAGGATTTTCTATCCAATTGAAAAATTGTGGATAAAAATTACCCAGAGCAGGCACACTCGGTCACATTCATGTTCACAGAATAAGCATTCATACCTACATTCGCAGCTGCCAAGCATGCAAACAAATAATAGTCAACATACAAGTGCAGACACAGTATTTAATATACCCAATGAATATCATCACTCGTATGCATTAACACTCATATCCATTTTTCTGCCATGTAAGCGTACTTCACATGTAGATACTTGCACAAATCCAACCATTCATTTCCATCTCCATCTATACCTCTCAGTCAGTACTTTCTTATACATACAGGTATTTCAGAGATTGGCACCCATATACCGGTACATATAAACTCCCAGTGCAAATTATTGATCTGCACTCAGTTCTAGCAATCACTTCCCTGTATCCTCAAAGACACATCTTTATTGTGGGTATAATTATGAAAAATTTGCTACATACAGATATTTAGCCAGACTGATAAACATTCAGAAAGTTTGAGGAAGGTAATTTATATTCTTGCTTGGATTAAGTCTACGGAGAGGGGCGGCATACAAATCTAATAAATAATAATAATAAATAATTAAACAGATCTCGAATGTCAGGACATCTCTCCCTAGCCAAAGGACTGGATGAGATTTGAAATTGAAATTAAGGTGGAATTATTTGTTTGTCTGTTTGTTTGGATAGACTCGGGTTATTTTACTCGGGTAAAACAACATGAAAGAGGTAAGAAAGTTGAAAGTTAGAAGCAAAAACTGTCTGACCTAGGGGAAAATTCTAGGAATGCAGGAATTTTGAATGGTAGCCAGAGTTCAGTGAGCTTGAAAAATGTTGGTATAAAACAGAAGTATAAATCTTCAATAGTTGCATCCCTGGATTTGTCATCAGAAGGTATTAACTCTGTGCAGCCAAGCAGAGAAAGGTCTCAAAAGATCTGGACTGTCACTTCAAGGTTAAAATAATAATCTGATTTAATTGCATCTTCAGCGCAATTCTAGAGTAATTCTCGAATTGATCCTATAGTAAATTAAAAGGGGGACCTTTTAGCAGGTTCCAACGGTACAGTCGACACCATCGTACCAGTAGCGAAAATTGTGCCGTGCGTGAAGCTCTGCATCTCTGGCGTGCATGCGCCCAAGTGAGATTTTGGTTCTGCGCATGTGCAGGAAGCAAAAAAAATTGCCAAAATCTCTGTCTCGCACGTGTCCCCTTGTGAGATTTTTCTTCCTGCGCATGCGCAGAAGCAAAGTTTCACTCGGATGTGTATGCGTGCATTCTGGAGTGCACCAGTAGCAGGAGGAGCTGCTACAGGTTCGCTGCACCCACCTGATCACCCACCTGATCACCGCCTGAGACATTGGGATTTCTAAGAACCACAAAATACCAGGGAAGGGAGATTAAGGTTGAAGAACATTTTAATTCCAAAGATGGCAGTACTTGAGGAATCAACATTTAAAAGATCACACTCTTTGCATTATCTTTCCATTTCAGTAATAAAAGAGAAGATTTGTAGCTCAATGTTGATATGAGGGTCCTTGGTGCTCTCTGAGCTTGTTTGGTTTCTCGCAGATGTCTCATTATCCAAACTAGGCAACATCATCTGGCTAGTAAGGAGTACAGTTTGCTGTCAGTTTACATGGTGGCTTGCCTGTCATTGTCGGTGGGGTTGGCCTTAGAGATTCTTTGGTAGATCTGTTTACTGTCAGCTTCTTTGGCTGTTGGCTGATGATGGTACCTAGTCTGGGTAATGAAATGTCTGCAGAACACATGTGGAAAATAATTCATAGATGGCTCATAGAAATCGCCAAAGAGAAAATAGAATATACTCCAGAAGGTATGCTCCTAGGAATTTGGAAAAAAAATATTCTAAGCAAACTCTCTTCCCTGTGACTCATATAAATACCGCAACTAGAATATCGCTAGCGCAAATGTGGAAAAATGAAAAGATCCCATCAGAAAGCCTAATTATAGACAAAATATACAAATGTGTAGAGATGGATGAAATCACAAATTCAATTAAGGGAAATAAAATCAAAGAATCAAAACGATCATGGTACAAATGGCATGAATGGATTCAAAAGAAAAACTAAAAATATTACAATACAAAGTAACAGTGTATATAGAAAAAGTAATAAATACCTTATGAATGTCAATTGAAACAAAGAATAAACATTTCCCTCTTTCCTGTTATTTTAAGTATGTATTATACCAATGATATATATAATTGAATGTATACTATTAAATAAGTGATATAGAGAAATGGAAGATATATACAAAAGGTGATAGAAATGGAATAAGATTTGTAAAACGTAAACAAAACATGTGAGAAATATTTTTGAAAACAATAAAGAAATTAAAAAAGAAAAAAGAAATGTCTGCAGAAAACAAGCAAGATCAGAGAGCACCAAGGACCCACCCTCCCTCTCCATTTTATTTTTAGGACTTACTGGGGTATCTGGATAGAGAACCAATGAAGGATTGGTTAATTTCAGGAAGGTAAGGTAGATTTAACTGCATAGAATTTATAGAATCAGTGTCTTTCAAGATACAGTAAAGAGAATATAAGGAATCATATTGTGACATACATCCTTAGCAAAGCACTCATTCTTACGTTCAATTATTGAATCGCTCAGACACAGGCTCATCGGCAGTCACGCAGTGAGCTTGCACACAAGTGGAAGAGTAGACTAAGACACACCAAAGCCAAGAGACATTATGGCAGGCACTCACTTGGATTTGTTCTCCTCATAGTGAGCACTGGTCTTAATGTATCTGGCCAGCTCTATCTGCATATCGCCGAATAAAGGAACCACCTGCAGCTGCTGGAAGAAAAAACAAGAAATGGTTTAAAGAAGGTAAAGATGCTTCCTTTGGCATCAGTATGACACATGGGGTAAAGGAGCATTTAACCACCAGAGGGGGCTAAAAGTCTGAAAGAGTATTCCTGACAGTATTGGGAGGAGCAAAAAAGTTTGTGAATTTCCATGGCAAAGCTGAGAAATATGCATTATGATAATGATTCAAATCAGGTCAGCACAATTTTTAAGCTAGCAATTTCATCATTATTTTGCATGGGCATCACTCCTGTTGAAAACTATCTCTTCTATTGCTTTAATAACCGCCTAAAAGAGGAATGTCAGCAGAAGTAGCAAAAAATGCACCTGGTAACCCTAATATGATCACCTTAACCCAGGAAATATATCTTCACCTTTTATTTCCTGTTTTGCTTACTGCTACCCTACCCAGCCATGAATCTTTTTACACATGTAAAAGCTTGATATATAGATAGGGAGATGGGATTTCTGCCCTCATAACAAATCTTGAACCACATATTATGTCTATTAAATATGAAGCCAAGTTTTTTCAATTGTCTCAGATTATTATCGAGTGTCAGAGAGCTAGAAAAATAAAAATAACTTTGGCTAATGAGAAAAGGAATTTATACTTGGTAAATTTTCAGTATATGATTATGTGCTTCACTCAAAGCAATTGCCTCAATTTATTAATAATCTTGGATTACCATTTGTAGGTTGCAAAAACCTGAATCCGTGCTGCCATCTAATGAACATCTAGATTTTGCAACCCAAGTATGGTAGCGTTAAATAGTCCTGTTTGAAAAACCTAACAATAAAGATTATTTAAAAAATAATAATTTGAAATTATATGCCTATTTTTGTTGACAAAAACATTAGAATAACAATTTCACACAACAATAGATTTTTTTTTCCTAAAAGGAAACTATAGTTTTCCAGGATGACTCCTGGATTAAATATAGTTCAACGAAGTGACTTCTCCCAAACATGCTTTTTCCAAAAGGAAATTGGATTTTCTTTGTTTTTCCTTGAAGATGTTTCGTTTCTCACCAGGAAGCTTCTTCAGTTCTTCTTCATTTCAGAACTGAAGAAGCTTCTTGGATGAGAAGTGAAACGTCTTCAAGGAAAAACAAAGGAAGTCCAGTTGCCTTTTGGAGTAAGCACCTTTGGGACAACCATGACCTGGATGAATGAGAATCTCCATAGAAAAAGTGACTTCCCATTTCCATCCTTCTCCAAATAATGTTTTTTATTAGTGATTTGTTACAATCACTCAACATTATCCAAATAGAACTATATCATCTAACTATGAACTACATCATCAAAATTGAATCAAACAATCAGCAGCCAGTTACAATACATTGCATTTAAAGAGGCAGAGCCAGGATTGCTTTCACTGTGATTTTTTGGGGGGGCGGGGAGGTAAAGTAAAAATTTTAACCTTCATTTAGTTCTCATTTAATATCTCCTTGTTCTGCAACCGTGCAAAGTTACGACAGAGTTGAGGGGGACGTACAGCTTCTCCTCATAGTCTCTGTGATCAAGTGATCATGATTTGGGCACTTGGAAACCAACTTGCAATGATGACATTGCATGGTTCTATGGTCATACATTCACATTTTGTAACCTTCACTTTCAGCTTTAGACAAGTAATGTCAATGGGGAAGTTGGCAGGAGGGCTACAACATAATGATGGGCCATTGCAACCATATGGGATTAGCCTAACAATGGCAACTGGGACTTGCTGTCATAAGTTGGCATGGAAATTGTGCTTTATGATCGCATTGTTTAGCAATCCCAGTTAATTATTAGGTAACTGAAGGCTATAGAAGTCTTATTCAGATATTTAGTAAGTTTTATATTAAATCAAGGGTGTCAAACTTGATTTAATTGATGGTCACATCAGGGTGGTGTTGGACCTCAGGGGGCTGGGGTGGGTGTGGTCACCTTGACATTAATCATGTCAGGGGCACCTGTCGTTGCTTGAGTGTTCTGCCAGTGAAAACGGGCTCCCAAGCTCTGCTTTCAGTTGGTATGGCCTCCTGCAACCTTCTGCAGCAAAAATGGAGTGTGCAGCACTCCCAAGCTCTGTTTTCACTGGCAGAGGATTGTAGGACATTGTCCCAGCCAAAAATGAAGATCGGGAGCCCATTTCACTGGCAGAGGCACCATGGGCTACTCCTGTGCTGTTTCCAGGGCAGTCCCGTGGTCCAGATCTAAGCATTCCACCAGCTAAATCCAGCCCATGGGCCTTGAGTTTGACACCCCTGGATTAGATGTATACTGTACATGATATAGATTTAACACTATTTTTAAATAGGTACAAGAATACAGTGGACTTTCATGTGATAATGAGGACTCTAAACTTTGGGATACCTCTCACTTTTAAAATTCTTATACTCTAAATATTAAGCTTATGGAAGAAATTTCATATTATTTTTTGACAAATACAAGAAATTACTTTAATATCTGCATGCAAGAGGAAGAATGAAACATGTAAATCAGTTAACATGGAAACAGTTAACATGTAGCTCGCATTCATAGGCATATGTGTGAATTGTGGAATTATTAATAAAGTTGAATAAGTACACAAATATCAATTTAAAATCTGCTCTTTTAATTAATCAAGAACCTTGATAGCAGCCGTGATGTTGCTGATGGGTTGAGACTAGACCGATATTGGATGATATATTCACCATATTCATGTTTCCTTCATTTGCTAAATGAAACACATATTATGTTTGATAGATAGAATGTCAAGTAATTAATAATTAGAGGTGATATACTGTAGCCACCATGTAGTTTTTGAACTACACTTAACAATGGAAAGTACTAATTTTAATGAACTTGCAAGAATAAGAATTTAGCAATGTTGCAAATGGAACTGCTATAAAATAAGCCACTTAAGGGGGCACCTGAAGGTTAACAGCAATAATCTGTTGCCCTGATAATAGGAACCATGTTTAGCTCCTTATATAGAATGGTTGCTATTTGGAAACTTTCAAAACCTCTGCAAACAATTGCAAATAATTGTGAACTTTAATTCTCAATTCACCTTTCATTTTTCCACCATTTTTTCAGCAGGACAAATGCTACATCATCTGCTTAAAATGATACCACAGCATGAAAAAGTACATATAAGCATATGTACTTATACACATATAAGCATAAAAGACAATGATGTCTTTTGAAAGAAGCAGGCTAAATGTCCAAACATTTTTTCACATTGATACAGGAGGTACACATGAGTGATACCTAGTTCTACAGTTGAGTAGTCATATTTTTTAAAATGGGTTGAAATTTCTATCACATGCAGATCCTACTCTTCTAAGCAGTCCACATATGGGAAACATTTTGGACAAAAACTTATAGTAAATTCTAGGTTGGACATTTTTGAGATCAGCAGGTACTATTTACATAAATCTATCTGTTATCTAAAACTGCTGCAGCTGTTGCTTGAGCTGCTTGCTAAGAGCTAAAACAAGCAAGAGTGAAACAATCAGAACACTTTTATATGCAGTTCAGTTTTTAAATGACTTTGTTAAATAAACTAAAAATGATAATAAAGTTTCCCTCCAGTTGAGCTTAACTTTTGATGGCCTAACTGGTGATTTTCTTGGCATCTGTTCAGAGCTATATTCTTCTGGAAGACTTTTTTTTAAAAAAAAGACTTCAATCTAGTCTCTTCTGTAACTTGGCATTTTTGGATAGCTTCCACTGTTATACTATAGAACAGAAAGGATAGCATTACCTCCCAAGCAGGTCCAGCCCTACTTAACATTCAGAGATCAGCCAAAGCCAGCATTATCATGCTTTTAAAAGTTTGGTAACAGCAGTGATGGGGTCCTATGGGAATGGTCAGGAATGTAGTTCCGACAGCAAAATTTGGAGCTCCACCCCAGAGCACCCAATTTGCACTGAAAGATGTTGAAACAAAATGCATAAGCCACGCCCACAGTGTGGTAGTAAAAGTTTTGGTAGCCCATCACTGGGTATCAGCCTGAGAATAATGCACAATTTTAAATTTCACAATTTTAAAAAAAGAGAGGACAGAGGAGGATATATCGGAAGAAAAAACCAACCAAATTATGTGTTTTACAGTCAACCATTACAGTGAATTCAATAAGTTTCTTCTCTCCTTTATCCTCACCTAATTTTATTCAGAAAAGTACTTAAATGGAAGTCACAGCTGTATGTATGGTATGTTTGTACATATGCTGGTTTTATACATTAAGGGGTTTTAAGTTAGTTTTTAGTATTGGATTTTTACTGTATATTGTTCATGTTGTTAGCCGCCCCGAGTTTTCGGAGAGGGGCAGCATATAAATCCAATAAATTGAATTGAATTGAATTGAATATATTGATGTATGCATCTCCATAAATATGCATGCCCTGTATGTTTTAGTTTTATGTTTTAGTTTCCCTCTCTGTTATAATTTTTGTGCATTCTCTTTTCCTTTTCCCCCTGCATTTATTTAAAAAATTAAAATTAAAAAGCTTGTACACAGTAACTCACATTCCATTAAGGAATTCACCATGATTTAAAAGATGACCAGCCTATTGTCCTAAAATATATAGCTGTGTCCATTACGGGAACAAGGTTTTCCCTGAAGAAGGTAAGGTAAACAGAAGAATTCCAGCCTATGATGCATGTCCTGCTGTTGATTGTCAGAGCTTATTGTGCAGAGGTGAAATCTGGTAGATACGAAATTAATCTGTATGAATCTGATTTTAATCAGGACATTTTTTGCAGAAATATTAGCTTGTTGTTAAAACACACAGAATAAAACTTCCTACTTGCTTATTTTCCAATTGTGCAACAGTAAAATATTCAGATGTTTGCGATTCAGTCGCACCTTTGTTTCCAGCATGTCAAATCCTCCTGTGTTTGCTTTATCCCTAGACAGTACCAATACAGATAATCTCGGGTCCCTCTGGAAATAATCATGAACCAGCTAGACACTAACCTTGAAGAATTTATCAATTTTGCTGAGATTGATTCTCTTCTTGGCATCTAATTTGTAAATATTACTAACATTTCCATCCATCAGGTACAGACCAAAACCCATCACCTATAAGAAAAATATGAGCAACATCTGAATGTTCATCACGGTCATTTAATAGTGTTTGAAAGAAGAAAAAGAGCATATTCTATGGACAAATTTTTAATTAAAAAAACCATATCTTATAATATTTGAGACTACATCTACTCTGTGACTAACCATAACATACTTTTGATTTTTGAAATTATAGGTAGCTTCCTTAAATTGTTTCAAAATATTTGTCCAGTTGATTCAATATTGTCCATTCAGACGGGCAACTTGTTTGTGCACATTCCATCTGTACTGCAACACCTTTTAAAAAGTACACACACACACACACACAAAAAGATTGGGGCCTTTCTGTGATCCACAGGCTTCCACCCCTTATAAATAAAGGATTTTCAATCTGACTCTGAAAAAAAACTTGCAGGATTTTTGAATGCCTTTTTGAAATAGTTTTAAATCTTTCTAGTAATTATATTTTAATATAGAAGTTAAAAATTAAAATCTAAAAGGAGAAAACACACACACACACACACACAAACCCCCACACCAAAACATGCATCATGAAAATAGGCATCACAACGTTCTTGTGAAAAACTGAAAGATGGCTAAAATAAATTTGCAGATAATTGAAAGAAGTTACCTTCAAAAGCATATGCTTCTCGCTGGGTGTCAAATACATCTTGTTTTCATAGTAATCCACACAGATGTTGACAATATCAGCCAACAGTTCTTCATAACCAGGGATCACTTCCAGCTGCTGATGCAGGCACTTAAAAAGAATTCCCACAAGACCCTCACTAATTTTCCAATGAGAATGAAATAAAAGGTCGTAAAATTTAATTTAGTGTCTTCCTTGCAGCGTATAGGCAAGGAATTAATTTAAGCTATGTACTGCTTACATCAAGCACTGCATTTGCTCTAAATAGTTGTATGCAGTGCTGGGCAGTATAAGAACGATTAAATATCTCTTTTACTATAGCTACTGTATCGTACCATCTGCTTATTCCCAATGTATTTCTGCTACCCTCATTCTTTTTGAAAAGGCAATAATTTTTATATCTGCACTAGCCAATTCTATATTTAGTAGCTTGCAAAAGATAATTGTTTACAAACGCTGCAAAAGCAATAATTTATATGTGTGTGTAAAAAACGGAGTGGCGTTCTTGGTGCTGTCTATTTCCCCATCCTCCATCAAACACCCTCCCTCTGCAAACAAAACAAAACACAACAAAACCCTGGCACAGGACAAGTTACTACCCATAAAGAGGCAGCACATCCTAATCTCAGTCACACTGATGATCTTAGCTAGCTGAAGAATGAAATGTCCGTTAGCAAACAATCAAGCTCAGAAAGCATCAAGAATATCATAGTTCAATCTTGAACTATATATATTTTCTTTTGTTAAAATGTCATAGGGACAAGAGGAGGTTGTGAACTCCCCAACTCTGGACACTTTCAAGAGGAGATTGGACTGCCACTTGGCTGGGGTGCTTTAAGATGCCTGCTCAGGCAGGGGGTTGGACTTGATGAGCTGCATGGTCCCTTTCAACTCTAACAATAAATAAAAATAAATAAATAAATAAAGAGATTAAACCAAATGATTATTAGAAGGGTGTATTCCCAACTCTGTGCCTTTCTCACTCTGTGTGTGTATATGTGTGTTTCTATCTGTAGCATAGAATAAAAATATAGTACAGTATTTGGTTGCTGTAGAAATGTGGTTAAAAGCCTTGCACGATGTTTGCTATTTTATGGAGTTTATGTATAAGTGACATCTATATTGATTTCATAATGCCCAGTGACTGCTAGTTTAAGATGACTAATTTCCTATATTGACAGCGCCGGACTTACCCGGCAGGCAGGCTTTGCTGGAGGGACCGGGAGACACGGTCCCTCATGGCGGCCGCCATTTTGAATCCCGGGCGAAGTCTCGCGATGCGAGACTTCGCTCGAGAGATCAGGGCCTAATTGGCCAGGCTCCTGATTGGTCCGGGCGGGGCCTGCTTGCCCTATATAAGGGCGAGCAGGCCCGGGGCTCTCCCTTTTCGCCCGGACTGCAGAGCTGAGCAGACACCCGCCCGCCCTCCACTATTTTGCAGTGTGCTTAGGGGTCGCCCTTAGGGGGCCGAATGGGAATTTTTTGCAGTTCTGCCTCTTAGCAGAGCTGTTTTTTCGCCCATTCCACACTGAGGTGATGGATGTGCGGTTAGGGGGTGCTTGCATTTATTAGGTTAATTGGCTTACCTTTGGTCATTTGGGTAGGCAGGTTAGGGGCGGAAAACTGGGGTGGTTTAGCAACCGCGCGTTCTCCCTTGGGCATCTTTGGGGATGATTGACAGGTTCTCCGCAAGCTCATGGAGGGAGTTTCTGCCTGAGCAGCTGGGGGGAACCTGTCTTTGGGTCCTGCACCTTTAATTCCCGGATTCGGGTTAGCCGGTGGGACCCCCCTCATGCACAGCATGGCAGGGTCGCAGGTGACGGCCTGGCCCTCACCTGGACTTGCATCGAGATACGCCCATGAGTTGCCCAGGAATGTTTTTTGGCATAACGTCATTTCCGCCCCGGAAGTATTTGTTTGACCCTGCAGGTCCATTTCTGGGTCATAGTTGATTATGCTAATTTATGCAACGTATTGAATAAATTATGCAAATTTATGTTAATTAAAATGACCCAATTTAAATCCAGCTCTTGTGTCCGTGTCGTTACTCCGTCTCTCCAGCAAAACAACTTGCATTAATAAATCCCAAATACAAACAGGGCCTAATAATGATAAATATATTTCTTATGCTGTACTGTATTCTACAAACTCAACTCCAAAGCATACATGTCAGGTCAAAGCAAACTTATTTAAATATTATAATATTTGAAAAATGATAACAGAGAATGTTCTACCTGAGTGATTCTATTATGGTTTGCTAGGAACATGGAGAGGTTCTGTGATTCCTGAATAGACTGTGGATCAGCCATTTTTCTTAAAAACTGGGCTGCTCTAAAAAAAATAAGAGGAAATTGAATTGGTAAATTGGAATGCTATACCAGCATATTGCTGAGTAACACAGACTTATAAAAGGGGCCACAAAAGGAATACAAAAATGGCATTTAATTATCTTTATTCCACTGTAAATATATTTTGACACAAAACAGGATTTAGAAGCCTCTATTCCATGACTAAATAGTATTAACTTTGAAAAAGGCACTTGCCCTATTTCCAAAGATTTACTATATACAATAAATACAAATTATTGTATTTTAAGCAATAATATTAAAATACCTACATATATATTAATCTCACCTTTTGTAAGCAGAATGGTCATTTTTTACACTGCACTTCATGTTCTTCAGTTCATCCAAGACTGCAAACATATTGATAAACTTTCCCAATGTCAGTAGATACGCTTCTGAAACAAAGTCTTTCCTTCTCTCAGCATGGCACAAACGCTTGACCTCACCACAGAATCGTTCAATGGCCTTTCTCTAAGAAATAGTAAGACAGCAATAATTTAAAGGAGGAGTAAAAAGGAAGGAACTGTCAATAATGGGTGAGAAATGATATTTTATTAAGTCATGGGATTCCACCACCTCAGGTCTAAGCTTGAACCTTCCTTATTTCCACCTCCTAAAGGGTTAAGGATGTTGTCATTTGCTCATCCTGTGGATCTGGTGTCCTCAACATATCCAGTTTAGTGAAACATTCTAAGAAACTAAAAATGGAAATTGGCCCAAACTGCGACATCCTGAAAATACTCCCCACAAGCTAAGGAAATACTAGGAAGCATTCTAGCGCTTGGAGAATGGAAAAAGAAGGTTTTCTTTTGGCTATACAGTGATCTCTCGGTTAGCGCGGGGGTTACGTTCCAAGACCTCCCGCGCTAACCGATTTCCGCGTTATACTGGATGCGGAAGTAAAAACCACCATCTGCGCATGTGCGCCATTTTTTTCATGGCCGCACATGCGCAGATGGTGGAGTTTGCGTGTGGGCGGCGGGGAAGACCAAGGGAAGGTTCCTTCAGCCGCCCAACAGCTGATCTGCTCCGCAGCGCGGAAGCAGCGAGGAGCCGAAGATGGGGTAAAGGCAAAGGGGAAACCCCATCTTCGGCTCCTCGCTGCTGCCGCGCTGCGGAGCGGATCAGGTGTTGGGCGGCTGAAGGAACCTTCCCTTGGTCTTCCCGCCGCCCAGGCAAAGGGGAAACCCCAAGATCGCTTGCCGCTTGCCGTATTGCAGCTTGGAGCCTTGCTTCGCCTCCTTCGCTGCAATACGGCAAGCGGCAAGCGATCTTGGGGTTTCCCCTTTGCCTGGGCAGCGCTGGGGCCATGCGGAGCCGCTCATCTAGGGGGGCGTGGACCGGCAAGGTGCCCTCCGCTCTCTCTCTTTCTCTCCCTGTTACCGGTGTGGTATAAGAGAGAGAAAGAAAGAGAAAGGAGGGCGACTTGCCAGTCCACGCCCCCCTGGATGAGCGGCCCCGCATGGCCCCAGCGCCGGACTCCGCCGTTGCCTCCGCCTCTGCAGCTGAGAGGCCACGTCCACCCCCTCCTCGGTGTCCCCGGCACCCAGCGTCCCCACGCCGCCTCCACCTCCCGGTAATGCGCCCGACCTCTGCCTCTCTCTTTCTCTCTCATATACCACGCCGGCAACAGGGAGAGAAAGAGAGAGAGAACTAGCGTGGACTTATTTTTTATTTTTTAATATTTTATTTTTTTAATTAATATTTTTTGAAAAACTGCGTTGCAGCGTTTCGCGCTAATCGAGACCGTGCTAATCGAGGGATCACTGTACTAAATGTATCATTGTGAAGTAATGTATTTGTTTTTGTACACCAACCCTTATGTCTTGTTTTCCTTATGGATAAGTGTGGGGTGATTGACTTGCATTTTTTTCTTGGTTTTGCATTTGGCATGATGCATATCTTGTTTTCTTTGTTTCTATTTTTTTTAAAAGAAAGTATATGTTGGAGATATTTTCCTTATCATCCACCAGTAGTCTGCTGTCCATGAATTTTGAGAGTTCTGGCCTTGATTCTGATTTTTTTTTTCATTTGGTAGTTGGACTATTTGCCTTTTCTTGAAAGTCTCACCCAATGACCTGTTTGAAAACTGACATTTTGTTATTTACTATCCGTCTAAAGAATTTAACTAAGCAAATATTTCCCTCAGTTTGCACTAGATCGTGAAAATGCCCATGGCACGCTGTCAAATTTTAAGGAGACCCATCAACCCAAAAGCTTTGGGGACGCCTACAGTTTTTTCTGTGAGAAAAGAAGAATGGTGCCTTTTTGCCTGGCAGTCACACACATAATTTCATTTGCTAAAAATTGTATAATATTTATTTATTTTATTTATTATTTATTTATTAGATTTGTATGCCGCCTCTCTCCGCAAACTCGGGGCGGCTGTAATATGGACTGCAGGAAAAAATGGGATTCAATTGACAAGGGAATTTAAAGAAAGAAACTAGAATCTGTATTCCTCTTCTGTTTAATTCTTTTAAAACCTGTCTAATTTTAGTTATGATGATAGATAAACAGACTTAAATTCAAAAGGAAAATAAACCCGTATCTGAGCAGGGTGCTTCATGTGACACAATTAAGCAAAAAGTGACCACCATACTATAATATTTTTATTCAATGGTATCCTCTAATTGTGTGTTTATGCACTTTGACCAGGCCACAACTATGATACTGTTAAAATATAAAGTATTTAAAGTATTTCTCCTGTTACTTTTAGTTTAGTCTGTTTCTATCGTATTATCTTCCAACTTAAAAGGCTTTCATTATCCAGGGTCATGTCCTTGGGTTTGCTTATTTGGACTATGATTTGTGTTGCAGTTAAACATCTTTCAAAACTGACCATAATGAACCTCACATTAGATTAGAGAATGGTTTCCCACATCTATGTAACTAGTCTTTTTAGGCAAGCAGAAGGAAAGGTCAGCCAATATTGACAAGAACTTGAGTACTGTCTGTGTGGCATCCAATAATATTGATTTGTTGACAAAATGGCAAACGGACAATGCTAGCTTTTCCTGGCACTATCAAATCTGCCTCCGGAGAGTATTGCATCTTTCAAAACAATTTGGGAAGTCCACAAGTATATATGGATGGGAACTGATACAGTCAGCAGAAATTCATTCATATAATTTTAGATATTGCCCATTTTTACTAATTAAATCAAAATAAGATACAATATTAAACGCTTAGCAAAACCATCATACACAAGTAACTTTACTGCAAAAATGGTATTTTACTTATCAAATTTATTGGCTGCCCATCTTAATACATGGTAACTCTGAACCAAGATGCAATAGAAGATCTTTTTTTATCCGTACAGAAATTGGGTTGTCCACAATAATAAGTGAAGGGGACAGAAGTGAAGCATAGGAATTTGGAACACCTACCTGAAAGTACATGAACTTCATGAGTTTTGTCACTTCTGGCTCTAAGACTTCAACTGTCTTCTCATAAATCTCTACTCGGTTTGGCTGCTCATTACACTTTACCTGAAAGTTAATGTAACAATTTTATATTAGTAATCCTCATGGACATGATGAAGAAGAACATGGGATACAGAGGATGATCATTTTATAAAAGGATAGTTTTAAAAATCTGATGTAGCAAAAACAAAAAATCTTGAAGTGCTTTTCAAATAAATCCAATTCAGAATGGGATGGACTCTCATGGAAAAATCATAATGTTGCCCGATAAAAGGCTACTAATTGAGAAAAATGCAAAATAAAGTTAGAAAGTAATTAGCACTGCTTTGGTCGCGTTGATGGATGATCTCTGGCGGGCCTGGGACAGGGGCTTGTCCTCTGTCCTGGTGCTTATTGACCTCTCAGCGGCTTTCGATACCATCGTCCATGGTACCTTCTGCGCTGGCTGGAGGGGTTGGGAGTGGGAGGTACTGTTCTCCAGTGGTTCTCCTCCTACCTCTCCGGTCAGTCGCAGTCAATGTTAGTGGGAGGTCAGAGGTCGACCTCTAGGTCTCTCCCTTGTGGGGTGCCTCAGGGGTCAGTCCTCTCCCCCCTGCTATTTAATATCTACATGAAACCACTGGGTGAGATCATCCAAGGGCATGGGGTGAGGTATCATCAATACGCCAATGATACCCAGTTATACATCTCTACCCCATGTCCAGTCAACGAAGCAGTGGAAGTGATGTGCCAGTGCCTGGAGGCTGTTGGGGCCTGGATGGGTGTCAACAAACTCAAACTCAACCCAGACAAGATGGAGTAGTCCCAAGGACAATTCCATCTGTCCGTCCATCACCCTGGGGAGGGAACTACTGAAACCCTCAGAGAGGGTTTGCAACTTGGGCGTCCTCCTTGATCCACAGCTGACATTGGAACATCATCTTTCGGCTGTGGCAAGGAGGGCGTTTGCCCAGGTTCGCCTGCTGCACCAGTTGCGGCCCTATTTGGACAGGGAGTCATTGCTCACAGTCGCTCATGCCCTAATCACCTTGAGGTTCGATTACTGCAATGCTCTCTACATGGGGCTACCTTTGAAAAGTGTTTGGAAACTTCAGATCGTGCAGAATGCAGCTGTGAGAGCCATTGTGGGGCTTCCAAGATTCGCCCACGTTTCTTCAACACTCCGTGGCTTGCATTGGCTGCCAATCAGTTTCCGGTAACAATTCAAAGTGTTGGTCATGACCTTTAAAGCCCTACATGGCATTGGACCAGAGTACCTCCGGAATTGCCTGCTACCGCACGAATCCCAGTGACCGATAAGGTCCCACAGAGTTGGCCTTCTCCAGGTCCCGTCGACTAAACAATGTCATTTGGCAGGCCCCAGGGGAAGAGCCTTCTCTGTGGTGGCCCCGGCCCTCTGAAACCAACTCCCCCCGGAGATTAGAACTGCCCCCACCCTCCCTGTCTTTCGTAAACTACTCAAGACTCACTTATACCGCCAGGCATCACTGTTTTCTGTAAGCTGCGCGCGCGCGTGCTCCAAAATACCCGCCTGCACAGCCTTTTCCTTGGGCACGTGCTCCCCATGTGGGAGGCACATGGTGCCTCCGGCCCCCTCGCGCTCCTGGCCTCTCGGCCCTGCCCCCCGCCCGCCTGATCCGCCTCCTGCCTTGGGCGAGACTTCTCTCGTGGCGGCTGCGGCTGCGGCTGTGGTTTCAGCTTCTCTGGACAAAAGCGCTCCCAGCCAGGGGGCTGCGAGAGGGGCGGGGCGGGCTTTCCCGAAACGGACGGAGAAAGCCCTCTCTCGCAGCCCCCTGGCTGGGAGCGCTTTCGCTGCGAGAGAGGGCTTTCTCCGTCTGTTTCGGGAATGCCTGCCCCTCCCCTTTCGCAACCCCTTCGCTGGGAGCGCTTTCGTCCCAGACTTCCAGCAAGGGGGCTGCAGTAGAGGCAGGGCAGGCGTTCCCGAAGCGCTCGGAGAAGCACTCTCGCAGCCCCCTCGCTGACAGAGAGAGAGGAGGAGAGAGAGAAAGTAAGTGAGAAAGAGAGAGAGAGAGAAAGGGGGGGAAGAGATAGCAAGACAGAGAAGAGAAAGAAAGCAATAGAAAGAGATAAAGAAAACAAGAGAGGGAGAGAGAAAGTGAGAAAGAGAGAGAGCAAGAGGGGGAGAGAGAAAGAGAGAGAAATGACTCTTGATTTAAAGCATATGGTAAAAAGCACCCAAATAATAAGAGGAAAAACCCCCAGCCGTTTGTTTGTGTGTGCGTGTGTGTGTGTTTGAACTCTTGAACCATTTCCAATAGCTCACCTGTTATTGGAAATGGTTCAAGAGTTCACACACACACACACACACACACAAGGGGGGAGGAGACAGGGATGGAAAAAGAGAAGATAGTAATAATAGTAATAGATTTTGGTTTTGTTTTATTATTAATTTCTTTTAATAAAAAAGGGAATTTTTTTTCTTATTTATTTATTTATTTATTTATTCATTCATTCATTCATTCATTTATTCTTCTATGCCGCCCAGTCCCAAAGGGACTGTCGCTCAGACACTATACTTTTCCGCCCACACCGGAAAAAAATTACAGGGAACATTGCCAGGCATGGGGGAGTTGAGACACCTTTCCCCCAGGCTTTTTTTATACTTTGTTTTATGTTTGGTATGAATGTGCTGTTTGGTTTTTAAAATAATGATAGCGTTTTATATGTTTTTTAATATTAGATTTGTTCCACTGCTATATTGTTTTTATTACCGTTGTGAGCCGCCCCCAGTCTTCAGAGAGGGGCGGCATACAAATCTAATAAATAAATAAATACATAAATAAATAAATAGCACTAGGGATGATATTCCATCCTGCTTTTATACGATTTGTTCTCTATATCAGAATGGACCATGTTGCTGATGCTTACTTCATTTATTATGTTAATTTATACATTTTTCTTGCCAAATAATAGCATTTACAAGCTTTTCAGAAGCCAAATATTTTTATGTCTTTTACATTTAGCTTGCTGAAAACCCATTTCTTCATTTCAGCCTCCTTGATATGAACATTTTGGGGAAAGCATAATAATGCATTTTACTTACTATAATTGTACTTGTTGATTTTATTACATATTTTATTAGCTATGCATACTATACTAGTTAACATTATAACACAACATAAAATAGATTATTATGGTTGGTTGCACAGTCAGCCAGAAGTTTAGACTGGATTTGGCATTTTAGTCCACCTGTCAAGCATCAAGTCAATTGACTGTGGGATGAAATCTTCTTAATCGAAGTTTATGGAGTGTAATCTACCCAATGGTCCAACATGAGCTGTAGTAAAAAAAAAAAATTCAACTTCCCAGTCTAGGACTGACTGGCCCAAATTCACCCAATCAAAAACTGTGCTCAGGAGTAGACTAGAATCTGTGTTCTTAACGCTCTAATCCAGCACTATGCCAGCTGTCCATAGTAGATTAAATAAGAAATAAAATCATCCCAATGAATGTTCTTTTGTTAGTGCTTTTTTCCTTTGGAAATACTAGTAGTAAAAAGCTGGTTATAGTGGGTCATTATGCTTTGGGCCGTATAAGTTATTAGAGTGTCATCTGAGAAAAATAAATGCTTATAGCATTCTTAGAGTATCTTTCAATTTCTTCTTGACAGAAACCTCTCTATGATTGAAGTGGATTACAATTTAACTTGATATTTTACCTGGGGAATAGCTCTGGAGCAGCTCCTCCACGTATAAAGCATTACCGCATATTCATGCCCTTCCTCCAACATCTCATTCTGAAACAAATTGGGATAACATAACAGCATTATTTGTCACATAACAGTCTAATATGCACCCCCTCAGTCAGCTCTGAATCACCTGATACCTACCATGCTAGAATGTACTGTTGCTTGCTCAATGTATCTAGCAATGCCAGTTACAAAAGCATTTCTGTCTTCAAAATTTGTATCAAAGTTGGCCTGAAAACAGATAAAGAAATAGTTAGATATTCTTTTTATTTAGATTTTCATTTGTTTCAGAGATTTTCCACTGTCGTATTGTAGGAATTATATTAGCAATGTGCAACCAGTTAAAATGGAAAGGACGAAATGTTATAGAAATAATGCATTAAAAAAATTCTCATTTAGCAGCTATAAAACAGTTGTCAGATAAAATAATGTAGTTACCTATCTATCTCAATATTTTAAAGGGTGTTAGTGAACAGTAGCACTGTATTAATAAGATAAAATCAGAACAAAACCAAGAAAAATGGAAAAAAAATGTTAGCTTCATAGTGATTTAGCTGCTTGACTAAGATCAAGTGTACATTACATTATATAATGATAACTGCACATATCATTTGATCACTTGGGCATATAGATAACTATAAATCTCTTTTTAAATCTATGTGCAGAACCCATAGAGGAATGTTTAGAATAGAATAGAATTTTATGGGCCAAGTGTGATTGGACACACAAGGAATTTGTCTTGGTGCATATGCTCTCAACGTACATAAAAGAAAAAGATGCATTTGTCAAGAATCATGTGCTACAACACTTAATGATTGTCATAGGGGTCAAATAAACAATGAAAAAACAATCAATATTAATAAAAATCTTAGGATACAAGCAACAAGTTACAGACTTTAAAAAGACATTCAGTATTATAATACTGTATATTTATTGATATTTACCTTATTAAAAATTAAAAAATTACATTCATTGGTAGAAATGAAATTGATACTAGAGCTTCTCACAACTGTTTGGTGGGCCTAAGATCACACTTTAAGAAGCACTGCTATGGATTATATGAACATACTGATTTGCTGAACTTGAAGCAGCAGCAATAGAACTGTTCTATAATAAATGATGGCTTGTGTTTATCATAACAGCAAAAACATATTTTGATATAGGGACCATAACAGTAAGTTTAGCCAAATTTGTACCAATTAAAAGTCTGCATAACAATTAATGTCAAATGCTTTGTCAAAAGCAGCCAGTTCATATAATTTCCACTAATCTTTGTGGAAGAGCCGGATTCAAACAGACAACTTTTTAGTAAATTAAAAAAAGAACCAAAATTTTGCAAACTTGTAAAGGAGGGAAAATATGAATACAAGGAGACGTTAACTTGTTTCCATGCCACTGAATAAGAATACAGATTTACAGCTAAACCATTCCAATGATTAATGTTCTCATACTACTTCAATTCTTTTTTTTTTTTGCTTGTCCTCTTCCACATTATTCTATCTGCCCGTTGGAACCCTCCAATAGTTTCCCCTTTGACAAACTTTCTTCTTCTCTTCAAAGCATGATTGATGAGTTACTTCAAGGTATGATTCTAAGGAAATATTGGTTACCTGGTACATAATGGATGATGGTGGTGGCTCAATGCATGGCTGCTGATCTGGTAATGGCAGCTCCTCCAGGAGGTCCACATTGGATAGAGCATCTTCCAGTGTTACGTGAGTCGTCATGGTTCCCAGATTTTGGACTCACCACTAAAGCAACAATAATAAAGGCTTATGTTATAGAACTGAAACAGAAATACACAATTATAGAATGAGTCCTGAAGGAAATCAAGCAACAGCAAAACATGACTGTTTCCAATGGGGACTATGAGTTCTAGTACCACCTTAGGCAAATGCCAGCTGGGTGATGTTTAGGACAACAAAAGCCTTCAGTGCAAGGGTGGGTTCTAACTTACCTCGCTACCAATTCACTTCCTCCCGTGCCACGAGGGCTTGCTGCATGGTGTGCCATATTAGCATGCTGCGAGAGTACACTGTATGCCAAAATAAATAAAATACCCCCCCCAAAAAAGCCGAAAACAAGATGGCAAAGCTCAGAAGCTTGGCTTCTGTGCATGCACAGAAGGAAAAAAAAACCCGGGAAAAATTCCAAAAAAATATAGAATTCAAAAAAAGATAAAAATTCAATTTTTAAAAAAAAAGATGGTGACGCCCATGGACTGGCACCAACAGAACCGGTTCCGTGACATCATTGTGATGACACCATCAGTTTGCTGTCAGTTTGGTCGAACCAATCTGAACTGGGAGGAAACCCCCTATGTTTCAATATAAAAGTGTCTACGGAAATTCTCTGTCATCCAGGTCATGGTTGTCTCAAAGGTGCTTTTTCAAGAGGCAACTGAACTTTCTGTTTTTTCATTGAAGGAAGGCAGTAGAAGACATTGAAGTTTACAGTAAATCCACAGAGCAATATTTACATTTTGATTCCCACTACCCAATGAAGCACAAAACCCTACACCACCGAGCTGAGGGCATGCCTGCCAGCAAAGATGGGAAAGAAAAAGAACTAAAAGACACCAAGAAAGCCCTCAGAACATGTGGCCATTCCAAGTGGGCCTTCTTCAAATCTCAAAAAAGGCCCTAAAGGAATTCCTCCATAACAGAAAAGTGAAGAGAGCAATAAAAGAAGAAACATTGCCATTCCATACATTGTAGGAATATCAGAAAAGTTCAGGACCATCTTCAGCCAACACAACACACATGCACAGTTTAAACCCAAGAATACACTAAGGCAGAAGCTTGTCCATTCCAAGGATAAAACATCCAGAAACAAACTGAGCAACATGGTGTGTGCAGTAAATGCAGTGAGCCATGTGCAGATCTGTACATTGGGGAAACAAAACAGCCAGTTCATAAATACATGGCACAACGCAGAACAAACCTATCAGGACAAGATTCAGCAGACAAAGACAAAGATCACCCTTTTGAAGATAGCAAAGTCCACATTTTGGACAGGAAGGACAGCTGATTAGAAAGAGGGGTCAAAGGGGCCATCTATGTCAAAATTGAACAACCCTCTCTCAACAGATGGGGAGGGATACAACATTATTTATCTTCAGTCTACAACTTTTAAACAGTTCCAAGAAGACTTCACAATCATTTGCACTACTCAGGTGACCCTGATGACACAGATATACCTCCAGGTGGCCTCAATGACTCTCTAAAAATGCAAATGACCAGCTGTCTGCAAGGAGTACAAATCCTTCCATGAAGGAAGGTCTTGGATGAGAAGTGAAACATCTTGAAAGAAAAACCAGGAAGTCCAATTGTTTATTGAAAAAGCACCTTTAAGACTTCAGTATGAAACTAATTAAAAACCGGTCAGTTTCAAGAAGCAGAGAAGGGGAGCCCAGGGTTCTAATCAATAATTAAGATCATATAGCTGATATTATTAACTTGCCCCTAGCACTTTAGGGAAGTGCTGTGCTGCAGACAAAAAGCAACTCAGGAAGAGATAACTTGCTTAAGCAACTTCTCCAGGTTGCAACATGGGCAAAAAGGAGGGGAAAAGAGAACAGGACATTGTAGAAGAGAATTTTATCTGCACAAGATGGCAACAGCTACTGATCTTCTCAGATCTCTTAGTCACGTGTTCAATTAGTGACCATTTTTCTAATGACCTTGTCATTGGAACAGAAGATGGTCACCAAATGAAGAGAGGGATAAGCTAAACTATTAATAAGAATGTGATAATCAAAAAAATATATATTAAGTGATTTCTTTCCTGTGACTGAATTGTTTCCCCCCCCCTTCCTCATGCAGAGGAGAGAGATTGGAGAAGAAGGGATTAAAAGAGAATAAGCAAACATACAATATGAAATATATCTAGCTGTTTGCAGAGCATGCTCATGATGGCTTTTGTCGCTACATTACTTTTGATGTGTATTCCCCACAGTGGCTATTTACTCTCTTGTAATCTTTTCCTCTCCAATAAATGTAAATACAATCATTAATTTTCTTCTTGCTAATTATCCCATCACCAGGTGGACATTCCAAGAGAAAAGAAGTGGTTAGGAGGCAAATAAAAGGTGTGAAATTTATTAGTTTTGTCAGTTTCAAACCAACATCCTAGTGGCAGAATAAGCATTTCAAAGGGTGGGGAAGTGAGGAAAGGGAAAGTACAGTTACAGTGACATGATTTCCCACTTACGCCTGTGTCACTTAACAGAGTTGCTGGTTGCAATTTTGCTCACTAAGCAAGGACTATCAATATTTTTATACATTTTGTATTGGAAGGAATTGATTTAAAAATAACATTAGTGAAACATTTTCCCACTGCATGGTGGGTTTTCATATCATTCTCTTCACTTTTGACTATTTCAAAATTCACTTCAGAAAAATAAATAAGCATAAATGTTGTAGAGTGATAATCTGCAAATCTCAACCTTGAATATGTACAAACTCTGCAAAGCAAACAAGTTGTATCAATTACACAAAAAATCCAGGCAAAAGGGGCATTATTGTTTTTTAAATTAAGTCCATATTGCCTGGAAGATCTTACATTTTTTATAATAGCATGAGAATGTCTTCATGCTTTTGCAGAACTTCCTTATATTTAATCAGATAACATATTGTTATTTTTAAGAGCAATTTCACACCATGAAATCTTATTAACATTATGTAAAATATATGCAAACACGTTAATGGTAGGCAAGAGACTATAATGTGTGCATATATAACCAATTAAAATAGCATATCAGGATGCATCTATTCTTCAGCATCTATCAGTGGTAAGTGGCACTTAGAAAATGGATGGATTCTCAGAAGCCCTTTTCCAGAAAATAGGACAGATGGACTCAAGAATCAGATGAGGTTAATTCTCCAAAGGATTGTATGACAAGTTGATAAACAGCCATCAGAGCAAAACAGCTGCTCACCTCTGAGGCCCTCCTATTTTGTCTGAAACAACTTAAATCTTAATGCTCCTGCACATGGATAGAATCTAAAATATTGAATTTTACTACCAATTACCTCTGTTAATTACCTTGAATAATTATTGGCATTATAATAATATTGTCTCAGAGGCATTTGGGTTTTTTTCACAGCAATCTTATATGTTGTATAGCAGTGTAAGTTTGGAGGGTGTTCTGCTTGCAGATATGCAAATAAATTTGGAAACTAATTTCACAGAAAAGCAGTCTGTTTCAACTGGCATGTGAGGCCATGTACAAGCACTACTATTGAATTGCACCATAGACATTATAGTAAGCAGTTCAAAGAGCTTAACAGGTAGAAAAGATCTGTTTCGTCAAAAGAAAAATGAAACAAGCTGCATTATCTCCACCCATACATCTTCAAAACACATCGAAGACATAGAAACTAACAGAGGTGTTTCCAAAGGATGGATGGGTATCCAAAAAAGTAAAATGGTGGCCGCTAATTCTTTTCCTATGTGTTACATGTAAAATATTGTCTTAAAATATTATTGTTTGCAAAAGCATTGTTAAAATAGGAGTTGGGAAGGAGCCTTTCCCTTTCAAAATGCACCAAAAATCTTCATAGATTTTATGGGGAATAGAATTCAGAATTTCTTCTGCATCATAGGTTATGACCTATAAAGCCCTTCATGGCACCGGACCAGATTATCTCTGGGATCGCCTTCTGCTGCACGAATCCCAGTGACCAGTTAGGTCCCACAGAGTGGGCCTTCTCCGAGTCCCGTCAACTAAACAATATCGTTTGGCGGGACCCAGGGGAACAGCCTTCTCTGTGGCAGCCCGGGCCCTCTGGAACCAGCTCCCCCCAGAGATTAGAATTGTCCCCAGCCTCCTCGCCTTTCATAAGCTCCTTAAAACCCACCTCTGCCGTCAGGCATGGGAGAACTGAGATATTCCTTTCCCCTAGGCCTTTACAATTTATGCATAGTATGTTTGTGTGTATGTTTGGTTTTATAATAAGGGTTTTTAGTTGTTTTAGTATTGGATTGTTACATGCTGTTTTTATCATTGTTGTTAGCCGCCCCGAGTCTACGGAGAGAGGTGGCATACAAATCCAATAAATAATAATAATCATGGGAAGTTTCCATACCATGTTATTCCCACAAAGCAGCTGTGTTAAAGGGACAAGGACATGAGATACACACTGACACTTGCCAATCTAACAACTCTAATAAAGAAACAAATTGAGTCTCTTAATTCACAAGTTTCTACTGGTTACACTGGTAATTTTAGCTTTCCTATTTCCAATTCTTGATTTCTAAAAAAAACAAATGAGTTGCTGTAGCAGGCGATCTACCTAGCATTGTCATGTGAATGAAGAACATCTGCCAGTTAATGTTAGAGTCATTATCACAAGCAATCCAAGCCAAAGAAAGTTGCTCTTTTGCAAAGCTACAGCAATGGGTTCATGGGGTCATTGATCAAAGGTCAGCATGAAATATTAGCCAACAGAAACCATCTGTGCCTCCTCCTAGGCCTAAATCAGGCAGAGTTGATTGAAGTGAAAGCTCAAAAGTGAACAAAACAGGATGGTGGGGGAAGGGATATTGAGGAAAGGCAAATAAGCGTTAGGTCTGTGGTTCATATATAAGTGCAACACTTCCTGCATCATCACACTCAAGAGGCAACAGTTGCAACTCCAGATTCTCAAGATGCAACAGCTGGATGGTAGATGTCGATTATTCATTACCAATGAACTTGAAAGAGGGACTTTTGAAAAATAGGCTGTTTTGTGTTTTGTACAGGAAATACCAAAACACAAAAAGCACTAACACTGTACAATCTGGAGTGATTTATGACTTCATTACAAAACAAATCCATGGATATTCATTTCCCTTCTTTTCATAAAGATTAGTATACAGTGATCCCTCGAGTTTCGCGATCTCGATCTTCGCGAAACGCTATATCGCGATTTTAAAAAAAATATTAATTAAAAAAAACCCCACTTCCGCGTTTGGCTTCGGGAGTCAGCTGGGAAGCGGCGCAGCTGTTTTAAAAGGTCGCAGCTGGCCTGGGGGGCTTCCCAGCACCCCCGGGTTCAGGGGGGTGCTGGGAAGCCCCCAGGCTGGCTGCGACCCTTTAAAACAGCCGCGCCGCTTCCCAGCTGAGTCCTGAAGCCAAACGCCAAAGGCGAACTTCCGCGCTTGGCTTCAGGACTCAGCTGGGAAGCGGCGCAGCTGTTTTAAAAGGTCGCAGCCGGCCTGGGGGGCTTCCCAGCACCCCCCCCGAACCCGGGTGGCCGGGCGAGCAGCGAGCGAACGGCGGGTGGCCGGGCGAAGGGCGGGCGAGTGGCGAACGGCGGGCGAGCGGGTGCTGGGGGGGGCGGGGGCAGCTGACATTCAAAGCAATCTGTCGGCTTCCGCACTTTCGTTGCTTCCCACCTCCACCATCTACGCATGCGCGGCCATGAAAAAAAAGGGCGTGCATGCGCAGATGGTGTTTTTACTTCCGCAACCCTACATTGCGAAAAATCGAGTATCGCAAGGGGTCTTGGAACGTAACCCTCGCGATACTCGAGGGATCACTAAGTATTTCCACCCACTACAAAACAAATGAAATCAGTAACATGCTTGGATCTCTAGAATGAATTTGCTACTTTATGAACACAGAAAAACTAGTTAATTAGTTTGGGGGGTTTTCTTTCTTAAATGTACAGTTATTACTTCCCAGAGATGTGCAGAAAATGTAGCTCTTTCGTGTGCTTCTAATATCAATCTAAGGTAGCAGCAACTCCAGTGGAAAAAAACACCTTGAATTGGCTTAGTGACATCTGAAAACCGTACAAATCTGGAAAAACTGTATGATTGCACACACATTGATTTTGGTTGGAAGTGCTCAACTGCATGGAACTGCTGTCATTCAAATCACGGGTGGCTTCCTCCTGTGCCACGTGACTGCACATGAGCAGTGCCGAAAAACAAGCAAAAAATAGTAAAAAATAAAAAAACTGAAAACAAGAAGACAGTGCATGCGCAATGCCGTAAACTTGGCGGCATCCATGGAAGGGCACCGATATAACCAGATCCATGATGTCACCACTGGTTTACTGCCGTGAGGAACCCGCCTCTGGTTCAAATGCTGAATCTGATATTGATTCAGGATTCTTCAGATTATTTGAATTTATTTATACATTTTTGTTAATTACAGCACTGAAAACAAGGAAGATAAAAATCAAAAATATTTTTTAACTAAGAAATATTACTAAAGCATATAAGCTTTTGTGGGGACTTCCAGAGGAAGTATGAAGACAGCTCTAGAAAAGGATGTCCAATGACTATGGCAGCTGGTGACTGTAGATAGATCATAGGAACGTCTCGAATAGAGATGGAAGATTACCCACATATGCTCTGGATAGCTATTCCCCAGGAGTCTGTAGAACATTGCTTTTTGCAGGTATGAGCACAGAAAGACAATGGGATTCATCATCTTGTTCACAATCACAGTGGAAAGTTTTAAAGGACACTAAGTTTGCAAACTGCACTTTCAAATCATTCTTGAAAATTGCTCATTAACTACTTCTAAGCTATTAGAAATCTTCAAAATGATTAAGTTTGAATACTTCAGATGAGTCTGCTTTTAATCTTGGATGAAAGAATATGTTAATTACAAGCTTATAAGTATGAAATAAACAGCAAAAAATAAATACGATTTTGATCTTAGCAACTTATACACCAACTAAGGGTCCAAATAAAATTGGAATATTGAATCTTTCACAGTTAGATTTTGGGATTAATTACAAACACGCTTTCACAGGAAATAGATTTTATTTTAGGAAGAAGAAAGATATACAGATCAATAAGACGGTTGTGACTTTTGAAGAATGGAATCAGAAAATGGTAGCCACAATAATAATAATGTCAGTAAGGATATCTGCTTCCATGATTAGACTATGTCCGAAAGATATTATCATAAGTAGAACAAATTTTATCTGACAAGATAGAGATGGACTGAAAGGGGATTTGTAAGTGAAGGTTTAGACAATAGTTAGTGGTTTCATTTGATGTAAAAAAGAAACTGGCTGAGATTTTAAAATTTAGAGGGGAAATAAAACAATAAACCAAGAGAATAACCTGGATATTTTTTGCAACTAGATTTAGAAAAAAGTCTTGCAAAAGCTTTGAAGAACTCCGTGCAATGAAATAGAGAAGAAATGAAGATAAATCAAATCCTATGACAATATTTGAATAAACTAAAAATTTAGTCTGTTGGAATTAAAAGTTAGGAATAGTATAAAATTGATCAAGGTTAAAACATTATATGTTGTTACTTCTGGTTATCCTTTCTGAACTTTCTGTTGACACCAGGACTGAAAACATTATGTTTTATGGATTTGTTTATAGATAAAAAATGGGATACGGAATGATGAAATAAATGTTTGTAGCTTTGGAGACAATGAAGTTACTAAAGTTGTTATATTTGTAATGAAAATTGAAATTCACTTCTTTATATATTCATTTTTATTATATTCTTAGTTTTTTCTTTGTTCTCTTTTTTCCTTTCATTGTTTACTTCTCTTTTTTCTAAATTTAGTTTTTATTAGATTTTACAATTATACTCAAAATTCTCTCTTCATCACATGTATAGAGTAGCCAGATTAATAGGAAAGTGTACATGCATATGTTTATTCATTTATTTATTTATAGTTTACATTAAATTGAGCAGATAGGTAATTGAGCAGTTGAAAAGATTCATGTAGAAAATAGACAATGGGATGAAGATCATTAAGTGACAGAGAAAGCTAAAATGAAAGACTGAATAACAGTTGCCTCACACCTGGCAGCATAAGGAAGCAATGGATTTTAAAAAAAATTAAGTCTATGATTGGCAAGCAGCAAGAAAGATGAGCAAGAATGGTGTATAGTGGGATGTTTGGCTTGTTTCATGACATCTGTCATTATAGAGCTGGTTGGAAGAATTTCATCAATAAGAGAATAGATTTGGTGAGATGCTACAAGATTGAATGAGCACAACCACAACCAACTTAACAAATTGCTGGAGATGTACTTGCTGTTCAAGTCACCAGGAAGGACTGATGAGCAGTGGAATCAGCAGGAAGCTGTCAGAGATAGAGTGACCAGAATTTGAAAGTACCCTGTGCTTTCAAAGCTATAGCCTAAGGAGTCACTTATGTGGTGGACAGATGAGAATCTACTCAATGCCAAAGTAAGTTCATTTGTTGGTTTGATGAGGAGAGTCAACAATGGCTAGGATATACCTTAGACCTTGGTCATAAGAGCAGAGCGACTGCCTGAATGAGCAGGAAGGACAAGTGGCATGGTATTATGGAAGTGCAATAGAATGGTTATTTAATGGATAAAATAGGAGAGGGTTATCAGATATGCAGGATGTTTTAGGGGATTGTTCCAGACAGAATGGTGGAAGAGAGAGTATGAGAGTATGGGAATCTCAAGAAGCTAACATTGAGGTGGGGGATATATTTCCATAGGAGGCTTTCGTTAAGCCATCCAGAAGAGGGAATATCAATAATTTTACTACAGATTCTAGTCTTCAACACCATCCCTCAATTCGGAGGGAAGGGTTACTAGGCCCTATGGTATCAGATAGCTTTAGTATGCAAAATACCTAATTCATCCACAACATGGTGGAAAAGTAACATGTAGATAGGACTTGCTTCACAAAGATGTGGCTAGCTGAGGACAGGAATGTAACCATGCAAACCTCAAAACTTTTTTTCTAAAAGCCATACAGACCAATTAGTTTTTTTCTGATGTAGAGAACAATCCTTCTCAATCCAAACATCTTTCATGGACCTAAGCACTATATTGATACCCTCATCACTAGGCAGTTTTATTTTGATACAAATTGTTTCCACTTCAACTTTTGTTTCTTCTTATATGGGAAGGCAAGGAATGAGGAAACAAAATATGGGAAGACATAAAGAAAGGGGAACTACTGTGGATTACGGTAATCGATTCTGACATCAGAAGAGATCATGAAAATCAATGTTCTACTAATCTGAATAATGATATAGAAATATTGGGGAGGGGGGGCAGCAGCATGATCAAAATCCCATCCTTTTTCATAGACATGTGGTATTGATGAACCTAACAAGAAGGATTTGATACATTCAAAACTACCCCACCAGCTTCCGTTTTCTAGTTTAACTGTGCGTGTCTGAGCTTTATTGTTTGATATGACCTAGAGGTCTAGAGAAGTTGCTGTCCCTTGATCTACTTGAAAGAATCGTATTCCTTCCCCAAACAAACTCAGGCGAGTTTACAGGCAATTTCCTTCCTTTGACTGTAATTTTGTGTGTACTTGTTTCAGATTAGAACTCACTATATTTGTAGTCTTCTCTTTTTTACTTTATTGTTCTGAATTGAGCATACCGAATCTATTTAAAATTTAACTTGTCATAAATTCTGGAGACTATGTGGCTTTCATTCTTATTGAATTAACTATTACTGAATAGTTGGCTATTATTATTATTATTATTATTATTATTATTATTATTATTAATTATTTATTAGATTTGTATGCCGCCCCTCTCAGGAGACTCGGAGCGGCTTACAACAACAATACATAGTACAAATCTAATGGTTAAAAAAAGAGTTTAAAACCCTATTTTAAAAAACAGTCATGCATCCCAGAGAAACCATACATAAAATTAAATGGCCCAGGGGAATCAATTTCCCCATACCTGACGGCAGAGGTGGGTTTTTAGGAGTTTGCGAAAGGCAAGGAGGTTGGGGGCAATTCTGATCTCTGGAGGGAGTTGGTTCCAGAGGGTTGGGGCCGCCACAGAGAAGGCTCTTCCCCTGGGCCCCGCCAGATGACATTGTTTCGTCGACGGGATCCGGAGAAGGCCAACTCTGTGGGATCTAATCAGTCGCTGCGATTCGTTCGGTAGAAGGCAGTCCCGGAGATATTCTGGTCCGATGCCATGAAGGGCTTTATAGGTCATAACCAACACTTTGAACTGTGACCGGAAACTGATCAGCAACCAATCTGGGAAAGCCCATGATTGCTCTCGCAGCTGCATTCTGCACAATCTGAAGTTTCCGAACACTCTTCAAAGGTAGCCCCATGTTATTATTATTATTATATTCTGCAAGCACAGCAATGAAGTACATATAACAACAATTCAGTCTGGCACAATAAATATCATTATAGTGGATTCAGTGAAATTTTATCTTAAATTACTATTGGCCTCTTTCTCTGTCCTATTAAGATAATTTTGGTTTTTATATAGTTAGAATCTTCATGTGGCAGCTTTCCATCATATGAATTTACCTCCTGTGAAAACAACTTATATATGGTAACATAGCATTATTCACACTATTCACCCAGAATTCCTGAGGTAATCATTCTAGCTCAGGAATTCTGGGAGTTGAAGTCCACATGTCATAGAAGAGCCAACTTTGCCTACCCCTGTCCTATTGTCTATACTGATTCTGATTCCCACTGAAAGCCACACTGGAGGGTTTTCAACATTTAGAAGTGACTTTTAACTCTTGACCCCATCTTTTTATGAATGTTTTCTCATAATGAACAACCATTGATAAATGTGTAAAGTTTACAGATGACGCTGAGTTCATGATGGTATAAAATGTATTTGGAGCCTTACTGCTTTTTTAAAATTATTGTAAGTAGCCTTGGATGTCATCTTGGTCCCAAGATAGGGCAAAAACATAATAAAATGAAAAAGAGACAGAAGGTTATTTAGAAGAAAATCTTCCTAAATCCAATAAGTACCATGTAAATCTGAATAGGTCTGAGCCTCAATTGGCAAAGAAAAGCATTTACAGCCTGTTCTGTCTGGGTGCCCCCAGACTTCAACACCAACTGGAAAAAACAGCCAGACACGCTGGTAAAAGCAAAGGCACTTTATAGTTTGAAAAATAAACACAGAGAAAAACCTGTTCTTCCCAACAGGCAGGCTATGAGGCTTCACAGCAGAGTCCTGACGGCCAGACAATACAGCAGACTTCTTGCTGGCACACACACCACTGTAGAGAATAAGACCCACGCCTTTCCCCCCAAGGTTTCAGCCTTCAAGGCCACAAGCCAGAATCAGAGATGCCAAACATCACAGCCAGGTCCCAGAACTCCCAAAGATAATACTCCACAATACAGGAAGGGTGGGTCTGCCTTTTCAGCCTTTCTAGGGAGAACCACACCCAAACCCAGCGGTTGCCTATTTAGGGCTGGAAATACCTGGCTAATTGTCCCCTTCGTTGTGCTGCTCTTCTCTGCCTGAGATCGATGATGGCTTGTGCATTTTCATCTAAGGACTCCAGGCTGCTTGCTGGGGAGAGCTCCACCCCGGGGGACTCAGACTGTTCTCTCTCTCCCTCGGCCTGATATTCCTCCTCCCCGTCTGCCTGGGCCTCCTCCTCCTCCTCCTGTTCCTCATCCTCCCCCTCTGAGCATGGAGCCGGCAGAGGTTCAGCCGTTCCCTGAGGAGCCTCAGACGGAATCACAACACAGCCAAGACAGGTTCCAGGAAAGCAAGATGGTTTTGCTCATACTATGTACACCCAAATGCGCACACTGAAAATTAAGTTCAATTGTGCTAATCTGGAAGAATATCATTGGTTGTTTGGCTATTTTCTTGATCACTGGTTGAAGAATTCATTTTAATCTGAGAGCTGGTATTAACTGAAGCTTTATTTGAATGCAGATTAAAGTCAGCTGATTTCTTGTATTATACCAGCCAAAAACATTTTTTATCCACAAAGGCCCAATGTTTCCCCTAACGAAATAGCCTAGGAATAACATCAGATCTCTGCATGCCTCTCTTTCCATTTCCTGTAGTTAAGTCAATCTCATTACTTGAGATATTTGTGATGGGAAATCCCTAGTGATCGCAACAGATATCTCAGGGACCCTTCTATTTCTCTCAGAGCAATCTCGTTTTTACCTGCAAACCCCCAAATCTGGGTTGTTTAACTTGCATAGGGCTATCTTTAAAACAGCCCAATTAAACTACACTAGGCCATTCCTTTCTATATGTCTGATCTCAGCTGTGATTGACAGTACAACTCATTGCAAACCTTATCTAGCTGTTGTTTGGCACTAGGAAATACAGCTGATTTCCAACCCACTCATGCTTTATAAACACAAAAGTTTATCTCATACATTTGATGCTATTTAAGGTATCCCCAAGGATACCTGACACATAAAAATAGTAATTTGATGTAGCCAATTTCAGATTCCAATTCTGAAATTCTAGTCCAAGTTCCCTTTCAGCCTAACCTTTTATTTTAAAGACTCCAATTAAGACCAAGACAGTAGAGAAGCTGTTCAAATAAGTATGACTTAGATGACTCTGTTTATTTTTCACATTTAACCACCCAAGCATCTTTCTTGTATTTTTCAAGTTGAAAAATACACCTGCTGCAATGCCATTTCCTTTGAGCATTTATTATGCCCCACCCTTCCCCAGATGTTTGTTCCTACGCATCACACCTTTCCTATCAAATGAAAGACAGGCTAAAGTAGCAATCATCTGTCTAATTGCCCGCGGTTTAATTTAACCCCCAAAGCCCTCCCTTAATTCAATCCGTGTTTGTGTTAACAAAAAATAAAATAAAATCCAATTAGCATTTCATGGCCTGAAAAACTCAGCCTCCCATCACATATTTTTTCCCCACCACACAAGATATCAATAAAAAAGGCTGATCACATGGCACTTGCTTGATGCCCTCTTATAAACAAGGAGGCCTCTCCATGCATAAGCATAGGTATCTCTAAGCATTCTGGGATATCGCTCGTAAAAATCCTTCCTTCCGAGGGGGCAAGCGAGGCCCGCTGTCCCGGCAGAATGACAGCCGCACCTGCTGGTGCCCCCTCCTTCTCCCCCCCTCCCATCCTCAGCCGGGGGTCCCTTAAGAGCCTGTTGCAGAAAGGCTTGAATCGGGGCAGGCTCTGTCGCTCGGGCTGAGCCGCCCTGCAGCAGCCAAGCTGTCACCGCCAGCTCTCGGAAGGCAGCCGCCTCCACCACCTCCCTCGCACCCGTCCACCTACCCGAGGCCGCCCAAGCTCAGCGATCGGAAGGGCTGTGGAGGAGGCCAGAGGCGGATGAATGAAGGGTGGGTGGGCGGCGGAGGAACCGCGGGAGAGTCCCGGTTCTAGCGCCCGCTTCCTCAAAGCGACACCTGCGGCTTTGCCTCTTGCATTAAGCGCCTCTCTCTCTGCCCCATCCCCACCCTTAATGCCTCTGCCCCCGCTTCCAACCCGGTGGCCAGCAGGTCTGCCGCCTTTCATTAACCCGAAGAGCAGCCCCCGCTCGCTCGCTGGCCTGCCCACCGCCGCCGCAATCTCGCTCCCCCAGCCTCGTGCTCGATGGTGGCTTTCCAAGCCCAGGGCGAGAAGAAGTCGCGAGGTTCCCGGCAATGCAAACAGCGAGGAGTCCCGTTGCTTACCTGGCGGGAAAGGAAGGATGCTTTCCCCGGCCTCTGCGGCTGGGCTCAACGGTGGCTTTACAGCGGAGGAGGAGGCAGGGATGCTACAGCGTCGACGCCGCTGCCACCGCTCGGCAGTCTCCACCTCCGCCGCCAGAGCCGCCGCCTCCTCCCCCTCCCTCTATTGCTGCTGCCGCTTAGATCTATTTGTGTGTTTGTGTGTGTGTGTGTGTGTGTGTGTGTGTGTGTGTGTGTTCTCTCTCTCGCACACGCAGAACAGGAGCAAAGCGGGCTGTAGCCGGTGCAGACTTCCTTAGCTCTTGCTCCAAAACGACTCCCACCCGCCGCGAAAAAAAAAGAAATCTGCCTCTCCATCGCCTGCCAGCCTGCATGCCCGCTCGGCATGCCGGCTGCTTACCCCTAAAGAAGCCACGCTGTTGTCCCGAAGAGAGTTTGCACCTGTTAATCAGACAAAGATTCATTCATAGTTTTTTAAATTTAAAAAAAAAATATCACCCCGCCCCCTCACCTCACACGCATACTCCATTATAGTTTTTTTTACAATTTGAATTTGACGTCTTTTTATTATTTTGTATTTACATTGTTGTTGTAAACCGCCCTGAGTACTTCGGGATTGGGCGGCATAGAATTCGAATTTAATAAATAAATAAAATAAAATAAATAAATAATCTAATTCTAATAGAAAATCTTAGAGCTTCCCCATTTTCAGTTTAAAAAGACTAAAAGAAGAGAGTTGCATTTGTCATTCCGAACCCAGCAAACTTGTATTTTACCTGTGGGAGATAAACTGACTGTCCTCTTTAATACTAATCCGTCCCCACTTCCTTAACTATATTCTCTTCCTGTCACTAACGCCCGTTACAATAAATATTTTGGAAAGAAAATGATTCTGGAGTTCCTTCTGAAAAAAAAGTTGAAGATACAATGTCTCTATGGTTACTGGACAGGAGAACCGTGGTTCTCCAATCTGGCGTCCCCCATACATGGACTTTTCCATTCCCTGCCATAAACTTCTGCCATGTTGGAAGGGGTTTATGGGAACTGGAAAACACACATTTGGGTAAGTTGGACTACTTCAGTGAGTTATACATACAATTTTCTGAGTACATGACTGGAATTGCAACAGGATATGAGTGATGTAACACAGATGAATCAGAAACATTTTAATTCACAGCACACTTTACATACATAACTTGAATTTCACATCATTTATTTTAAAATGCTTCCTTTAGAATTATTCATTTACAGAATTAAAGGAAACTTTATATACAGTAGATGACTTTTAAATGCCCATCCACACTGTCACATTTTATAAATATATATAAAACCATTATTTATTTCTCAGATTAAGAAAACACATATAACACTTTAACAATGCTCAAAATGGGTAACACTTTTAAAATATAAGCATAATATAAAACATACACCAATTATCTACAAAATCATTAGCAATTCCTTTCAAACAGAATTCAATCATTTTAAACTATCCCTAAAATATCTAGGATAAAGAAGTATACATCCCATCTGAAATGGTTAATTTTTTAGACATTTTTTAAAAACCTGCTTTGGCACAACTTTATATCAATTTGATGTCACTAAGGAAAAATCCTTTATTAATAAATATAATATTTTATGAAGTTGTGATACTGCTACAAATAAACCTGCAAGGAACTAATTCAAAATTTAAGATTTGGAAAAATAATGCAGGGTGTAATTGGGGTGCATGTGTGTATGTTTGTGTATATATGTGTTGGATGTGATAGTATGCATGTGATTGTTCGATTTTAATGCTTAGTTTTAATAAATGTTTTAAATTAACTATTCTATTAATTGGCTTAGAAATGTTTTATATATTGTATCTGTTTTATCGAAATGTTGCAAGTTGCCCCGAGTCCATAGAGAGGGGCAGCATATAAGTCCAATTTAATAAAAGAAAATAAAAATAATAAAATATGTGTCTGTCTGTCTGTCTGTCTTTCTTTCATGGATACAGGTATGAAGGTCTTGGCATATTCGGGTTTCTTCCCATGTAGGTTTCAGAGACTTCTGGTGGAGGAGGCCATCATCATCTTCAGGCTGGTACTTCTATCTTTGTTCAATGGCGAACACAGCGAGACCTGAGCTGCCTTCCCTCTCTAAATACTGGTGGGTGGGTGTGGAATGCTGGCTCAGCAGCTTCAGGCTGTGTTGAAACTTCCTGGTAAGTCAGTGGGGTAACGCCTGGGGTCATTGATGTAATTGATGTATACTGATTAATTGATGTTTGTGGATTGGGGGTGATATCCTGAGTAGTTGGAGCTTGCAGACTAATTAGCTGTTTTGTAATGTGTGTCTGGGGTGTAACAATTTTGGTTTGTCTGCGAGTTTGTGGTCTGGTCATGTGTTTATGGTGTTAGTCGGTTTGCTTGTGTGCGCGTCAGAGGGGGCTGAAACAGTTGGGGGAACTGCTGTAGTTTGGCTTCTGGGTGGTGGTTGTATTTGGATCTGGTGGAGGTGATTGGTGGTAGTGTCCTGTGTTGTTCTGGGTCTGGTTTCAGTTTGTATGGCTGGGATATGCTTGTTAATGAGGGCTGGTTTCCAGATGTCTGGTAGGCGGGAGGTATCATCACACTTGTTCATATTGTGGGGGTGTTTTTCTATCTCAATGGCTTCCATGATTATTCTTTTGTTGTAGTGTTCTGTTTTGGAAATTAATTTAGTTCTGTCAAAAGAACTGGAACTATTCGTCATTTATTTACAATCTTCCTCCTTTTCTTTCTAGGCAAAAAGCTCAATGTCTATCTGTCTTTCAAAATTTCAAAATTAATAAAAAGTTTCAACTGGTCTCAGATAATGGATTCCGCTGTACTTCAGTTCACATATCTACTGAATATGACCATAACAGTGTAATTATGGAATTAGTGAATGAGAGATCCAATGTATCTGATGCAAGACCTTATTTCACTGCAGCCAAATTAGAAAGAAGATAAAAGATGTCTATTCCATAATCTCCCCCCACTTTTCTCTTTCTTGATATCTTAGTTGAAACTGGAAAAAAATTAATCCACATTCTTAACCTTCCTATCTTTGTTGCATTCTGTTTCTCCAGTCAATCCATTCAAACTATTGAAACTCTTCATTTACAAATAAGTTGAATATTTTCTCTCAGCTTTAAGGAAGCTTGGAGGATCTGTATAATGGTTTCATTAAATAATTTCCCATGTTAGGCTCTAACAGATGTCTTCAGATTATTACTGCTATCGTTATCATCATAATCTCTATCATCATAATTCCATTAAATGGAAACAGTCGTGGGAACAGGACACCAGACTACTTTTCTATATCTTGTACTTTCTTGACACTTTCTTGATTCTCAATTCTTTCAGAAGGCCAAGAGTCTTCTTAGTATCTCAGCGGCAGTTGAGTTACTCCTTCAAGATGTAGATAATGAATATATTTGCCCAATGATTACAAAAATGTATATTTTTGTATCTTCTAAAAACCACTAATTCTTAATGATCAGAATCAGAAATTTCACTGAGATTGTAGAGCAGGTGAGAAAAAGGTGGTCTGTCATTTTGCTTCTGAAGAAGAAAAAAACAAGGAAAGATAATTAAATTCTAACATGTAATTGCACTAGAATGGCAATAATGAAAAAAAGAGTCTATAACAAAATAGCATTTTAGATGAGCACTGCATATTTATGAATTCAAGAGACTATAATGGTGTTTTCCAGTAGCAAATGTATTGATGATTTCCCCTCTCCGGCAAGTGAAGTCATTTGTAACTGATAGGAAAAATCAGAAGGGAAATCCATAACAAAGCATTCTGCTACTAGATCCATGATGGTGAACCTATGGCACGTGTGCCACAAGTGGCATGCAAGCCTTCTCTGTGGGCACATGATCCGTCGGCCCAGCTCGGCTTCACTGTGCATGCGCATGTATGCCTCCCGCCGGCCAGCTGGTTTTCAAGTCCCTGCTCTGTATGGAGAAGCATGCACATCTGTGGTGTGGTGGTGGTGGAATGAGAAACAATTAGGGAAATATCAAGGCTGTAGGTTAGATAGAAAGTCCAAAAATGGCATTTTTTGAGAAACATTTTCTTTACTGTTGTTAAACAACTCTCTACAGGTCTATGAAGTCATCAAGAGTTGGGTGTGATTCAATGGAGAATATATTACCTCATTCTTACACCTTTCTTGCATGAAATAGGATGCACTAACCTCATTCCAACAATGTTGCATAAGTTTATAAATGGTATTGGAAGCAATTCTGGGTTTATACAAACGGAAGCCAGCACTGACGTCTTCTACCACCTCAGCATTTGTCCGACTCTCATAAGGAGTTTTGCCTTCAGTGAATATTTCCCACATCAATACTCCTGAAATAAGGCAGGATACATAATTTATTAAGAATAGCATAACAATGCCACTCCATCTTTCTCAAATAACTTAATGCTCCGTTGCTTAAAATATACTTTTTTTCCAGCGAGATTCACAATGTAATCCTATAAATGATTAAATAAAGTTTCATTAAGTTTAAAGGAACTTTCTACCAAATTAAGATGTAAGGTTGCATATTGGCTAGTCATCCTATTGAAATAATATTAGCAGGTTCCAGATTGTCAACAGATTGTAAATTTGTTTTTGACTATGTATTCATATGTTGTTTGTTCACTGTCACTTACTGTTACTACACTCCCCCTCCTTCCTAATCCTGCTGTTCTGTGTATTATAGTGGCAGCAAAGACAGGGAGGTATTACTAGGTGAGATGTGTGAAGAATGTCAGAAATGTGTCAAAGGAGTATATACAATCCTAATAGGATCATCTAAGGCAATATTTCCCAACCTTGGCAACTTGAAGATATTAGGACTTCAACTCCCAGAATTCCCCAGCCAGCATTCGCTAGACATATTAACACTATGGGCCCACAATAACAACATGATGTTCAACGTCGACAAAAGTCCTTCACCTTGGTAAAAAAAAAAAACCTAGACACACAAACAGCCTGGGAGAAACCCCGCTTAGCAGTAGTGACTGCGAAAGAGATCTTGGAGTCTTGGTGGATAATCAACTAAACATGAGCCAGCAATGTGCAGCAGCAGCCAAAAAAGCCAACACTATCCTAAGCTGCATCAACAGGGGGATACACTCCAAGACCAGGGAAGTATTAATACCACTCTACGACGCCCTGGTCAGACCACATCTGGAGTACTGCATCCAGTTCTGGTCACCACACCTCAAAAGAGACATTGAAAATCTGGAGAAGGTGCAGAAAAGAGCAACCAAAATGATTAGGGGACTTGTAACCAAGACTTACGAAGAGAGATTGCGGGAACTGGGCATGGATAGCCTAGAGAAAAGGAGTGCCAGAGGGGACATGATAGCTGTATATAGGTATATGAGGGGTTGCCACAGAGAGGAGGGGGCCGCTCTATTCTCCAGAGCACCAGAGGGCCGTATGAGGAACAACGGCTGGAAGCTGACCAAGGAGAGATTCAACCTAGAAGTAAGGAAGAACTTCCTGATGGTCAGAGCGATCAACCAGTGGAACAACCTGCCTGCGGAGGTTGTGAACTCCCCAACTCTGGACACTTTCAAGAGGAGATTGGACTGCCATTTGGCTGGGGTGCTTTAGGATTTTTGCACAGGCAGGGGGTTGGGCTTGATGACCTGCATGGTCCCTTTCAACTCATAAGTAAGTAAGTAAGTAAGTAAGTAAGTAAGTAAGTAAGTAAGTAAGTAAATAAATGGCAAAGCAGAAAAGCTCCTTTTATGCAACTCATGTGATATGGAGTGGCAATAAACTACAGATGGATCTTATGTTTTGTGAAAAAATGTTTGCTCTATGTCAGGGCTGTCAAATTCCCGGTCCATGTGTTGGAAACGTCACCTGCTAGCCATGCTCATGCCCAGTTTAGTGAAGGGGAAAAAAATTCCCAATATGTGATTCCATCATGGCGACATGAGTTTGACAACCCAGCTCTATGACTTTTACAAAATTCTAAAGATAAATATGGCTTTAAATACTTTGCACTTTAAAAAATGATATTGAAAATTTTTTTAGAGATCATCTAAGACAAAAGCATGGTCAAGTTTCTTGTCCTGTTAAGATAAACAATGAGCAGCTTTATAACCATAAGAACTTGAAGCAATTATGTGACTGGGACGTTTGTTGTTCAAGATTCTTACCAAATGACCATACATCCGACTTGGTGCTATAGCGGTTATAAGCAAAAACCTCTGGTGCTGACCACCTGATGGGAAATTTAGTACCCATGGAGCTGGTATACTGATCATCAAGAACATACCTAAAAGAGATAGATTTGTTTAAAGTATTTCTAATAGTATAGGTCATGCATGAAAAACAAAATATTAAAATCTCAGAATGTTACTGAATCATTAATCTGAAAACATCTGAAAACATGAATTACAATGATATAGGAGACTCTACCTTTTTATATACCTCATCCAGAAGCAATAATAGAACAGGGATATATATACCCCAATTGGAAGTTACACAGATTGAATTTCATTTCATGTTATCAAACACTAAGCATTCTCTAGACATGCTTCTCTTTAGCTGTTAGTACTATGGAAGCTATTGAAATAAAACAGGCGGCCTGCTGTTATACTGCAACCAATGCCATCATTGATTTTATGAGTACTGCTATTCTTTCACATCCTTCTCTTTAGAAAAGCAGTAATGTCTGTGGAAAGAAACTGACTTCAGTTGACCAATAAAATATAATTGGAATATGTCTGGCTAGCAAGTGACAGAAAGGTGTCTGCACAGTAGGAGATGCTCCTAGAAAGCTATGCATGATAGGAGGTTGGGTGCTTCTGTGAATGGAACATTTATTAGGTGAACTCCAATAACATGTCATACAGAACCTCTATTAGCATAATTATAAGAAGATAATTTTCTTTTCCTTATATAGTTCTTTGGGTACCTTCAAAATATAATCTGCAAGATTTAAGGAAAGAGAAATTGTAGGATAGAACTGAGGAATTAATGTCCCACTGTCCCAAAGGTGCTTTTTCAAGAGGCAACTGGACTTTCTGGTTTTTCTTTGAACACATTTCACTTCTCATCCAAGAAGAGCTGAAGAAGCTTCTTGAATGAGAAGCAAAATGGCTTCAAAGAAAAGCCAGAAAGTCTAGTTGCCTCTGGTAAAAAAGATATTGAGACTCTAGAAAAAGTGCAGAGAAGAGCAACAAAGATGATTAGGGGACTCAAGGATAAAACAAATTAAGAACCGTTGCTGGAACTGGATATGTCTACTCTTATGAAAAGAAGGACTAGGGTGACATGATAGTACTCTTCCAATATCTAAGGGGATGCCACAAAGAAGAGAGAGTCAAACTAATCTCCAAAGCACCTGAGGATAGAACAAGAAGCAATGGATGGAAACTGACAGAACAATTAATCAGTGGAACAACTTGCCTTCAGAACCTTTAAACGCTCCAACACTGGACATTTTAAAGAAGAGATTAAGTAACCATTTGTCTGAAGTAGGGGGGTTGGACTAGAAGACTTCCAAGGTCCCTTCCAACTCTGTTATTCTTGAAAAAACACCTTCGGGACAACCGTGACCTGGATGTCTAAGAATCTCCATAGACATTTAACGTCCCATTGAGCAAGCAGAGTTGCTATATACAATATAGAACTCAAAGTAAGAGCTGTAGCTGCCTCCATCAATGTAGTATTGCCTATAGATGGATTTGGGTTTGAATGTAGGGTGTTACAATCCTAACCTATCTGAAGAATCCCTGGTAGGGAAAAGCTGTACTATGAACCTTACTGCCTTTTTTTATAGTAGTTACAGATTTGCAGACATTAACAGTGATAAAACTCATATGATAAACTAATACTGTACAAAAATGCATTGAGATCCTTTAATCTGGCTGTCAAGGGAGGAGTAGGTTACAGAAATTGCAGCAGAAACAGAGCAGATATGAGCTTTAGAAACTTTTGCCAATATAATAAAGTTGAATTGAAGTTAAGTTGGATATAATTTAAAAAAACTGTAGTGGATTTCCACTTATCAGTTATAGGAGTAATTATTAATAAGAAACCTATATTACCGTGACATTCCAAAATCTGACACTTTGACAACTTGAAATTCACCCACTAAACAGTTCCGAGCAGCCTGCAGGAAAGGAAAAATGGGATATATTTGTAGAGATAATATGAGCCACATTGTATAATATCTACATTTATTGCTTATAGAAAATCCTTTATGAACTTCCGGTGAACAGAAAAAAATGAGCTTCACCAGTGACAATGATATGAATGATCATGAACTTGGCATGCTGATCCAAGAGTGGGTATAATTGGTACACAATATGAAGCCGTGCAAAGGCCCCCTAATTCCTGCATGTCATCTGGATTTTGAGCAGCAGCCATAAGTCTAGAAGATTCTGTTAATGGAGCTCTGGCTTTGTTTGAGACTATGCTATCCCATCTGGAATGGAAGATGGAAAGTCTATAGATCCAGGAAGTCCCATAATTCACCAACACTCAATTTTATGAAGGTGGACTCTTTTTCTTTTCCTATCCAGGCCTTTATAATCCTCTCTATCTAGGCCCTGCAGACTTAGAACCTTGGTGTGATATCCTATATTATCATACCAAATAACAACAAGAAATTAGCAAACCCATGAAGACATTATATTTACTTTACATAGAAAACTACTGGGCACTACAAAACCAAACAAAACCAATAAAAAATAACACTCACATAAAAGGATTTTATTTCACTCAGAAATATTGCACAAGCCCCACTTTTGTACAATTCCCACTATTGGTCCAAACAATGAAAGCCTTCTTACATTAAAATTGAAAGATAATATATGGCAGTAATTTCATTTTTATGCTGACTTTTTGTGGTATAGATCAGTGTTTCCCAACCTTGGCAACTTGAAGATACTTGGACTTCAAATGCTGGCTGGGGAATTCTGGGAGTTGAAGTCCAAATATCTTCAAGTTGCCAAGGTTGGGAAACACTGGTATAGATTACTTTGCAGGGAAACCAAATGTGATCCAGGCATACCAGATCTCTATGAATGACAGATTCCTCCTCAAGATAAGCCATTCCCTCACACACATCTTGACACATTCCAAGAAGTTCTTCCTTTGATAAGCTTCCACGTTGCTTCTTCAGGTAATCAGATAAAGATCCAAACTCCATGAACTCAAATACTAGACATATAGGAGAATTTTGCATGCATATCCCATGTAACTGGACCAATTTGGGATGAGATAGTTTCCTAATGATGCAAAAAGATGAATCAGGAATTTTCAACAGAAAATGAGGAAGAATGCCATAAAAGAAGAAACCCAGATATACACGGATATAGAAAAATAAAGAAAAAGAGAAAATTATAATAATTGTAAATATCACGCTACATTTCCCTTATTCACTATGGATAATTCTTGAAATAGAAATCAATTATGAAATTATTCTTTTCACACAAATACAAAATTTCACTGACACTTTTTATTTTCTGAAAAATAAAAATCTTGTTAAATATGTGTGCGTAGAGTCACTGGGAATAAAGTTCAACTCATAGAAAATTAATTTCCTTAAACCTTAATTAAAAAGAGTATTAGAGATTGTATTTTGTAGAACATGTAACAATACAGCAATATAGTGACTTCAATCAAGAATTCAATTGTTTAATGCCTGATTGTGCCAATAACATATAGTCCGCGGAGAGAGGCGGCATACAAATCTAAATAATAAATAAATAAATAAATAAACATTTGGGAGACAGTCATGTTTGTGAGACATAGCAAAAGAGTGTAGGAATTTTTTAAAAAATAAAGCAGTCATTTTTACGTTTCTTTGTGAGTGCCAACTATAGAAATTCTTTATTACTTTAAAAAAAATCTTTTTTGTTGGCAATTTTTTAAATTTTTCTCCATAATTCCATTTGTATATCAATACCCACATACCTTAAGATATATCAATAACATAGATATTTATATATTTTAATTTAATCAGTCAAAAATAAATATCTTATTTTGCACCTATTTTCAGTTCCCATTGATCAGTCTGTTTTTCTTCTTTCCATTATACTCCTCTCCCTGTATCTCCATCTCTTCCTTTTACCTTCTTAGTCCTTCTCTATCTCTTCTACTTCTTTCCACTCCTTCTGCTCTTCCTTCACCTTTCTACTTCCTCTTTCTCCCTCTTTGCCTTTCCTTGAGTGCTTCTTATCCTAGCTCATCTCATATCTAGTAGACTGATATTATATTTCAAACTTTTAGACTAATGGTTCCTCTTCTAAAATTAATGTTTTATATCATTTCTATATATATAACTCTTTGTTCTAGGCATATATTACCAATCTAATGCTACCTCTTAACCTAGTTTTGTTTCCTGGGTCTACCACTAATTAATTTCAATTTTTATTCCAGATTAACTGCTATGGTTTAACTTTCCAAGATGGTTATTTCATACCTCTTAATTTTGATCCCTATTGCTTCCTCTCCTTCCTTAACATCTTTACTCATCATTCATTTTGTTCCCCATCTATCATTTCTAAATGCCCAATAAAAAGACAACATTTTAATTGTTATTTTATATTAAAGTCTTAATATTAATTATTCATTTTAACATCCCATATTGCTCCAGTAACATCAATAATCATCAAAATTCTTTCGGTATTACATCAAGTCCTATACCAAATCGGTGCTTACATCATGACTTGGGCCTCTTCAATAAAGTCTTCTTCTAACATTGTTCCTGAGCGAATTGTCTTTATGGCCACTTTTATACGATCAAGCCAGTTGCCAAGATGAACCACCCCAAACTCGCCAACACCAATCTCCTGTTCAAATGTTAGTTCTTCTGGATTAATAATCCACTTGCCTCAGAAAAAGAAAAAAGAAAAACAACTTAATACAGTACTTGCTTTTGTTCAATAAGCAATAACAATGTGTATGTACATATACATACATACTGTACATATATAGATACATACACACACACATACATTCATACATACATACCATGACTTGGAATGCCTTGAGTAATTTCAACCAAACTTAGTACAAAAATGACTTACCCTCTGGAAACAAATACTGTGAGGTAGGACACCCCAAACACCCCTAGGTGTGTGTGTATATGTATATGTGTGTATATGCCAGTATAACTCTAGAATGAAAACATCATGAGCTCCATGGTGGCTCAGCTGGGCTGGGTTTCTCCCCACATGGGGGACTGCTACCTGCCTGCCTGCCAACTGGAAGTACCACCATGGCTGAGTCTCCTTCTTCTGGAGCACCAGACTCTGCAAACAGAGTTCCTGGAGTATGCTGGTGGTTGGTCAGGCTGATCTACAAAGAGAGCAGGTATATGGATGAGTGGGAAGCCAGTAGGCTGTTTCAGACCCCCAAGTTTCGCAGAGCCAGCATGGAAGGCACACGGGCCCTGGTGGAAGGCAGCCTATTCTACAGCATACCGCTCCCCTCTTTGGATTGCTCTTCAGGGGAGTTCTGCCTTTACAGGAATGGGGTGGAGGAATGATGGGATGCACGGTCCTCAGTCATCTGGAATGGAGAGCGGGGCAAGAGAAGGCTCCTAAGTTCACTTAGGCAGTCAAGCCAAATGGTGGAGGGAGACTCAAAGTGTTGGGGGCTTCAGAAGACTGTAAACTTGACTGTAAAAAATATGACTTCAGTAACCGAGTTGTCGAAGCGTGGAACTCATTACCGGACTCCATAGTGTCATCCCCAAACCCCCAACACTTTACCCTTAGATTACGGTTGACCTATCCAGATTCCTAAGAGGTCAGTAAGGGGCAAGTACAAGTGCACTAGAGTGCCCTCTGTCCCCTGTCCTATTGCTCTCCTATATCTCCTATACCTTTCTTCTATTCCTATATCTCCTCTTCTATTCTTTCATTGATAAGTTCTATTACTACATCTTCTTTTCTATTATTTCTTAGATATATTTTACTATCAGTATCTCCTCTATAACCTTCATCATGTATTTTACTATGTGTATATAGATATATACCCACTAAAACCCTCATTGTGTATTGGACTAACTAACTAACTAACTAACTAACTAACTAACTAACTAACTAACTAACTAACTAACTAAATAAATAAATAAATAAGAGTAGAATGTGCTTCAAAATGTGCAGCTCCTGGCTCTAACAGTGAGTGACTTCAAGGTGGCCATGTCCACCCAGTCACATGATCACCAAGCCATATCCAAGCCACACCCACAGAGCGAGTAGGGAGATTTTTTTGGATTTCACCACTGCTCTGCACCCTTATTCCCATTCAAAGAAAGAAAGACACTTTCTGATTGTCTTATTTAGTCTTATTTAAATTTTAAAGAAAGAAAATGTGAGTTTTACTTTCATTTTGTCTCAAAACCAAAAAGAATTACAAGGTAATATTACCTTTAGCAAAATATCCAGTTTACTTACCATAACTTAATCCAGCTGTAACAGGAGCTTTTTCTCTCCAGGAGGAGACAGCATATCTCAACCGAGTAACAAGACCTATGTTTTGAAGAAATGTACAAATACATTTTTAAAAAGACTCAAACATAAGAGTACCAGTATATAGGGGGATTTTTGTACCTCAAGATTGAAATGAAAGGTCCTTGGTGCTCTCGGAGTTTGGTTGTTTTCTTGCAGACATTTTATTACCCAAACTAGATAACATCATGAGTGCTAGTGATGTACAGTGATATGTTAACACTGATGTTGTTACCTAGTTTGGGCAATGAAACATCTGCAAGAAAACAAGCAAGCCCAGAGAGCACCAAGGGTCCCTCATAAGTGCTAGCTTTCAGCAACTTAGAAAAAAAATGATCGGCCATAATAATAGAAATATGGAGATGTACTATAAGAATGTATCTTATAAAAGGCAGTTAAAGGGACAAGAAGAATCTGACTAAATAGTAATTAGTGATAGTTTATACTTTTTTCTTCCTTTCATTATTTCTTTTTATTACCTTTTCTTAATATGATCTACAAGACTCGTATTTAAATTTCTTAGACTTATGAAAAGTATGGAGCAGCTTGGGCTCCTTTTTTATGTTGTGTGTTTTTGTATGTATCTTTGTCCTGTCTTGGAACTAAAAATCAATTAATTTTTTTTTAAAAAAAGAACGTATTTTAGAATCAAATATAGAAATAATGAAGTTACCAATGTGAGGCTTCAATAAAGTACAGTATACCAAAAAAAATTCTCAGGCAGGTCTGTAAAGTTTTGAATATGCAACATGTAGACACTTAGGCCATGTACCTGATGGTCTAAGCATTTAATATTAAATTTATCCCACAATATATAGAAGAGCAAAGAATTATCTTTTATTTATATAATTTCCCTTCAATATAATCCAAAGTTATACCTAACAGGCAAATACATATAAAGAGAAGGCAAGTGCAGGCTTCCTGTAAAAGATCTAGGAAACTTTCAGCATTTTATGATACTAAGTAAATTGATATTCATTGATCACAAGCTTTGATAATAAGGAATTATTTAAAACATTAGATATCAAGATAATTTTCCCTTCCATTTTTAGCATCTTAGAATTAGGTTAGCTGCATCTTCTTACCTTTCTTGCCTGAACTTACCTCCTGCATTATACTGATGATAATTGATCATCTCCGGGATACAATCAAAAACATGTTTTTCTGCCAGGTAATATCTCTTGGGCTTGTCACTAGTCTCCTTGATGTGATAGTGTTTTATAACAGGGCTATTGTCATTGCTAAAAAGATAGCAAATATGCCTCTTTAAAATAATGTAAAGGCAGCTAAAAATGTTCAAGGCAAAATGACCAATGATTTGTGAAGCATCAATCCAATTCGAGTTTGAACCGTAGAATAAATATTATGAACCACTTTATTCTGAAAACTGGTTACTAGAGAAATATGTAAATTGTTATACTGAGTAGTGTGGTAGCCTAGTGGTGAAGACATTTGCCTCCCACTTGGAAGGTTGAGAGTTCAATTCTAGGTAGCAGCAGATATTTCTTTCCTAGAGCACAAAAAAAAATATCTGCTGCATACTCCATGTAGGTGTCAGGAAGGGAATTTGGCCAGTAAATGCTCAGGTCCATCCTTTCACCCTAACTCTACCCTAAATTAAGGGATTTTAGGGTCGTAAAATGAATTGTTTATGTAAGTTATTTATTCTTGCAGCAAGGCCAAAATTATGCCTTCTGTTAGGTATAGAAATTAATATTGAAAAGAAATGTATGCTTATCTGAAGGATAATCTCCTATGTTCATCCATCATTTAATCAGATTAAATAGCATCAATTCTTTCCGGGTTCCATCACTAAAGAATTGTCACCCGATGAGGCCTTGTAAGGGGTCCATTGAAACTCTTTGGCAGGTTTGGTTGTGTTTATTCATTTGGGCTTTATGAATATTGTGAAAAAAAGTGACCTGTTCCATGTGTTGCAATTACACAGAGAGTTCGCTAGTGCAGAATATTTGTATGTTTTGGTTTTTATTTTTTGTACTCTTTTAAATGCATTTGGGATTAGAGGGGTGGGTGGGTCATTTTTTATATGTTGACACTGTTAGCTGCTCATATTTTGGGGGAATAAGCAAAAGACAAGCAGAGCAGAGCAAATGAATAATTCAGTGGGCAGCAAGAATACTTATAACCTAAAAATAGTGATAATAATAGCATATTCCAATTGTAGATCTTTAGCACATCAATTCTTAGAAAGTGTATTAATAACAAAATCAGGATATTAAATATAACATCTACTTTTACCTTATTTTTAAATATCAAATTTTGTAAAAAAAAAAAAGATGAAGATGAATGACTATTGTGAAAAGAAGGATCTCCAACAAATGTCATGAAAAAGCCATATATTAACAATAAATTATTTTTATTTCTAATGTTTGACAATGTTTTATTCAATATTAATTTTTATTTAAATGATATTTTTTTAAAAAACTGCCCCCTTTCCCAAGATCTAGCTTACCTTAATGTTTTTGTGAAGACAGAGACCGTGTAGGTGCCAGGCTGCCTTGAATCTCTCACCATGAAAGCTCCTTCTTTATCCTGCAGAAAGATGTAATACAATGAATTTACAAAGGATTCTGTAAAATAGGCACTTTTAAAGTCTGAAATACATCCATCCATCCATCCATCCATTCATTCATTCTAGTTGTGGGAACCACTGGGCAAGTCCATGTAATCCTTTTGACAACATGTTTTTCAGTAGTAGTTTGTACAGAGAGAGACTTGCCCAAAGTTACCCAGCTGTTTTTGTGCCTAAGGAAGGACTATTATTTTGGGTTTTCCTGCTGGTAACCCAGCACCTTAATTGGGTGACCAAATGTATCCATTGCTAATCATATAATAAAGGCATTTACAGTATACTTCATGTATGTAAATACATCCATACCCAATTTGCCAAAAGGAAAGTGAAACAAAGCAAAAGCACAAGAAAGCAAGAAATTGAGAAGATGTCTAACAAGAAACAGACCAAACAACCCAAGAATACGGATGCAGTATTGTCAAATTAATTTGAGCAGTAGGACTGTTTTGGCTTCCCAAAATATTCAAAAGCTGCTGAAAGCTAGAATTTGTCTTTTATTTTAGTTGCACCAAAAGTAAACTAATTTCTTCTTGCTTGTTCTATTTTGGTATCTCATATTTTCCTCTAGCAGTCTTCCTCCAAATATTCAGGCCATCAATATATAGTGATTTTGCCTGTATTTTATATGTGCAGCAATCGTATGAGGGAAGCAGACAGACTAGGGGAAAATGAGTGAAAATTATAATTTACAACGACCACCATAACCAGCAGATTCAAATTAAAGGTTTTTAACCAATTCAATTCAAAAGTATTACTCAATTTCCTTATTACATCACTGAATATTAATTTTCTATATGCCCAAATAAGTGAAGAAAGACATTGATTTAAGTACACTAAAATGCGGATACCATCTAAAGGGATTTATTTTACCTTTTCCCTGAGCATTGTTTCTGCTTTGGTTCGGCTGATATTCTTGTTGTACCAGCTGCAAAGATTAAGTACAAAGCAAAACATGTGGCATGTCAAGTGGAACCAATTCATAAACAGCATTAATGTTTGATATCATGGCAAATAAATAAGATATTTTTGTAGATACTGGTAGTCCTCATGTTATGATGGTAATTGGAACTAGAATTCCCATTGATAAGTAATGAGGTCAAAAAGCTTGACTACATTGATTAACAATATGAATGTCAGCAGTGCCCATTGTCATTGTTAACTGAATCCAACTGGTCACAATCCAAGGACCACACCCCAATTTAAGCCATTCTGGTCTTGATTCCTCCAAGTCTCGAGCCTTGACAAGGATAGGAACTGTCTCCTCTTGAACTCTCCTTTATCTCTGTCCTTCCAGCCACTCTTTACAAGAGTACTCCTTGGCAGTGATGGTAGTGGAAAGCTGAATTAGATACCTGGCAGTCTCCAGACACTGTTGCCCCCAGGCCTTTAACTTCTGCCGCAGGGCACCTGATTGTGCCATGGGCTTCTCAACAGCACCCACCGCTGCTGCTGAGAAGCCCATGGCTCAATCCAGTGCCCTCGTGCCACAATGCAAAGCACCAAGTGCTCTGAACAATCCTGCACTCTGTAGACCCTGCTGTCCCTAGGTGACCTTCACTATCTCTTTCCTTCCACTGCTGACAAGGCATGTCCCTGGCTTTATGTGAAGCAGCTGCTTTCTGTACAGTGCCTTCTTCCTGAGACTAACTGTGCCTTTGAAATCCTTCCGAAACACTGCATGATTTGAAGAAGGGTGTGCACAGCCTTCTTGCAAGCTTTTGGAAGGCCTTGTCAATAGCAAGTATAAGAATATGGCAAAGGTCAGCTGGTCCTGACTAGGACCACATCTGCTAAAAGGAACGGAAAACTGAGATTTCCATTTCTTTCTATGACCTAAAAAAAATTAAAAAGAATGTTAATCTAACACAAAATTGATTGAGAGTTATCAGTTTATTTTACTAATAAAAATTGAACTGACACTTTAATGTTAAGGTTTAAAAATTAAATAATTCAAAGTTTCAGTTATAACTTAGTCTCTTGATAATGATATTACATATGAAGAAACAGCAAATTCTTACTTATATATTTGAAGATTATCTGGTGATTTTTCTGCTATGTAGCTGCTTGGCACATATCCTCCATGCCTGCAACAAATAAGTTGTTCTATTAAAAGATGAGAAACTTCAGCATATAACTTGATTAAAATTAAAATTTACTTGACTTGATTAAAATTGTCTGTTTGAGCAGAATACATAATATCAAACCTGCTGATAGAATTGGCACCAATTCTATCACCAAAGTAAAACTTTCAATTTTATTATTTATTATTTAACATACATCATATCACACATGGACTTGCAATACATATTAACATTTCATCTAGATTAGATGCTCTGAGTCCTCGGAGAGGGGCAACATACAAATCTAATAAATAATAATAATAATAATAACAACAACAACAACAACAACATATAAATGTTTAAAAGATCTATGTTCAAATACCAATGTCTAGGCCATCTAACAAAAAACATAAAACACATATAAATCATGGATTACGGAATAATACAGTAATCCAAGCCAGGAAAGCAAGATGAATAAGAAAAGGATAACATATGGGGGAAATATAATGTAGGAGGGAATTAGAACATACATTTTAAAAAAGAAGAAAAAGAAAATATCTCTTTTTTCTACAGACCTACCCATTCTTATCCTGAACCAACCACCAATGCGCTTTGGAGTCATCAATAACATAATATTCCTCATTGCATCGTAATGTCAGTTCCTGAGGATTTTGAGCAATATAATCATAAATGGCAACTACTGAAGATTCCTTGGTATCGAGTGATGATTTCTGGTTTTTTTTTTTAAAGAAAGACATATTAAAAGTAGAAAGTGACTGCAAGAATATTTGATTATATATACAGTATAGCATATCAGTTTGGTCAAGCCATGTATTTCACAAAAAGAATATTTTTAGAATTACATGATATATTGTGCCTATAATATTAATACTGTAGGGCAAACTAGCCTTTTTAAATTTATTATTTGTTATATGTGGGCTGCCTTTATTATTTTTAGAAATAATTTTTGTACCTAGTATGGCAGGACTTGAACTCATAATTTCCTATTTTCTATCCTGATGCCTTAATCGCTAGACCAAATTGGCTCAATATTAAGCCTTTTGTCTATAAATAGATATGGATTAACCAAATTGGGCTCTAGTTGCTGTATTCTTAGAAAGTAATAATAGAAGGAATCATGTGAGATCATTCAAAAGATGGATATTGAAGTATGATCATCACAAATTAAAGAGCTATTATTAAAAATGTCACTACATATGATACAAAAAATTGCAAACATTAAGTCACATTTTAGATGAAAAATTTGATATAGCATTTAAAAAACTGAACTTCAGGCTTCATGCCTGACGGCTTCTCTATTAGTACCACCCATAACTTGATGCTTACCATGTTAGTCTCCGGTGTAGGTGGAAGAGGTTTACTAGAGGCTATGGAAACAAAAACATGAAATCAACAAAATATTAAGAGTTTTATAATTTCATTTCATTTCATTTTATTGGATTTGTATGCCGCCCCTCTCCATAGACTCGGGGCAGTTAACAACAGTGATAAAAACAACATGCGACAATCCAATACTAAAGAAGCTAAAAACCCTTATTTTAAAACCAATCATACATACAAACGTACCATACATAAATTGTAGAAGCCTAGGGGGAAAGAATATCTTAATTCTCCCATGCCTGACGACAGAGGTGGGTTTTAAGAAGCTTACGAAAGGCAAGAAGGGTGGGGGCTATTCTAATCTCTGGGGGGAGTTGGTTCCAGAGGGTCGGGGCTGCCACAGAGAAGGCTCTTCCCCTGGGTCCTGCCAAACAGCATTGTTTAGTTGACAGGACCCAGAGAAGGCCCACTCTGTGGGACTTAATTGGTCGCTGGGATTCGTGCGGCAGAAGGCGGTCCCGGAGATAACCTGGCCCGGTTACTTGAGTGACAACCTGAGTGTCTTCAAGGACTAACTGTATATTTATTGCTTCCTATATTTTTTAAGCATTGGCTGAAGTAGAACATTTTCAACAACCCAAGAAATTGGTAAAGGTATTGACTAGGTCAAGAATCATAACTAGAAACTATAAGCAAACAGATCTCACTTTTTGCTAAGAAATAATTTTAGGAAATGAGCATTTGACTCCATGTAAACTATATCTGAAAATTCTGCCAAATACACAATTCTATCACTATTATAAGTAGGCCAAATTAAATAGAAAAGAAAAATTCTATTTACAAAATAGAAATACACAAATATAATTTACAAAATAGAAATACAATTCACAAAAGTTGTAAATGTTTTCCCATTTTATTTTTCAAAGTTATATTTTTCTTTGGACCTAATATCCCTTTTTCTTTACGATATATGGGAGTCAGTGGTATTGTGATAAAGATTTCATATTGCAAGAAGATATGTATTTTCTCAAAATACCTACAATACATAGCTGTACAATGTGAAGGGAATACTGTTTTGCTAACTGGACAGCCATTTATTTGGAGTAGGAACTGGCAATGGCTGTAACAGCAACCCATAATCAGGACATGGGTGATAAGAATATTATCCTTAAACAGAGGCCAGAGCAAGTGAGGTTTGTGCAATAGAAAGAGCAACCACTCATAGATCTTAGTGAATCCAAAAGTGAAACCTAGTGCTTAAAGTAGATAATATACAATATATATATTTTGCTTATTTAAGATGCATAATTAATGTACAGCCCATATATTGCATGCCAGCTAACAGTAATATCCACATATGTTCTAAAGAGTGACTGCATCACAAACATAAAGCAAGAATTCTAGGTGGATTTTCCAGCATTTCACATTGCTTTGCACTATATTATGGAGAAGTTAAGCATTTAGACATTTATTGGTTTTATACATGAGCAATACTGGGTCTGGAAATCTTCAACCCCAAAGGAAATGAATAGATCCACATTACAGATTCAAGCCATATGGTGAGCAGATCACTCTCACGAGCCAAACCACAAAATAGTCAAGCCACTATATAAAAGTAACAGAATTAAACATAAAGCTTTATTGAATTTCTCTCAAACACATTTTACAGATGTCCTATAGCTTATAACAGTACTTTAAATTATTCTTGAAGCCTTGATGGAACAGACGTTTTTGAATTTCCTACCAGTGTTGGCTGGAATATACTCCATGCAGCCTGTTGCCATTTTTTCTAACTGAGCACAACATCTCCATTGTCCGTCTATCCAGAAATTTGGGTGAAACTTTGACACCAATGTCGTGTTGTTCCTAGTTTCTAAAATGGAGAAAATGTCAAATACGCTTTTACAATAAACTTCTCCCATCTGATACTCTGCAAGTGTATTGGGATTGCCTTTTCCCAAATCTCTAGAGTGTCATTTTAATCATTACATTTGATGGGAAAGAATTGCTTCTATTACATCCACTACCCCATGAAACATAAGAGAGCATTTATTGATGAAATTCAGAAAAAACTCCTGATGTTTGGAGAAGAGTTTTCACCATGATATCGTGAACACACCATTGCACTTACTACAAGTAATACAAGAATAAGCTATCATTGTAATAAGAGCCAATCTCATTTTATTTTAATGTATTATTATGTAAAAGGAGTCATTGATGCAGCATATAATTTAATTACATAAATAGATAAACACATATCTCTTCCATCCTCAAACATTATTCCCAGCATACAGAGGTGAAATAAATCTTTCCCATCAACAGTTTGCCATCAACTTTTTTTAAAAAAGTGATATTAGAATAATTAAAGGCTGCAACTTGACATACTGAATTTCAAATGAAGTGTTGACCTGAGGAATTACAAAGTGATGAGTTACAAGTTACCTTCTTTCAGAACCATGACCCATTTCTGGCAGCTTGCTAGGCTGGGGGCAAAGATGTAGAGCATATAGTTGTCATGAAAAATCTGTGATGGGAGGAAAAAGGATTTAGAGTTGAGTCTAAACTAAACAGGATGCGCCCACTTTCTATGAACGGTTTCTAATGTAATGTTCGAAGGAAAAGTGAACTTGTATTAATAAATAATAAATAATAAATATTCTAATGTGGTGGCAGATAACTAACAAAACAATTGCATTAAACATTTTGCCAAGTGAACATTATTTCTTATTCTAAGATATCTGTGTATGCATGTGTGATGTGTGTGTGTTTAATGAATACATTACATATACAATGGATAAAACATAATAAAAAGCACTGGACATCCATTATTCCATTGTTAGATCTTCTTAGCAAAATTTCAACAGACTAGAATAGAATTTTGCTTTTTAAAAGAGAATAAGCCTAACTGAGGTTGTAAAACCTTTATTTCCCAAACAAATATTCACTTCTGTATTTGTCCTGTAAGAAACAGAAACCATAAGCTATTTCAGAAACCGAAGCCTTGGTCAATCATGAATTTTGTCACTAGGATCAACATTTTTTGTTAACTTTCTGAATGGCACTATATTTGTAGCACATTATGGATCGTTCATTTCACTGCCAAACAGGAACCTAACATTTGGGCTGCAGCTGGGGAGAAAAATGATTTCACATGCTGTTTACATTATTATATATCTGGCTTGCTTTAGTTCAACCCACTCAAAAGAAGCCCCATATTTCCCAGAAGAAACTAAAAGTTTTCTCCCTAATTAATTACTTGCATTTGGGGATGGGGTGGGAAGTTTCTAGAGTTTTCTTTCTAGAGAAAAATGCTACTGGGAGAATTTTGCAACAGATGAAAATAATGTTATCAAGAGGCTGAAATAGACAAAGGAGGAAACAGGAGAATATGAGGATAACAATTAAATTTTATATACAGTTCTAAAATTTGATCAGAAATGTATTGTACAAAGCAGCTGGATTATTTTTAGAAATACCAATTAGCATTAAAAACAGAAACAAGTCTGAAAATGCTATAAGTTGTTTTTGGTACAATTTCCCTTTCACCACCTAAGCAATTTTTATCCCTTAAATCCTTTGGTCAATTAAAAAAGCATTAAGCATGACTTGCAAGTTTGATGTACTGCTGTTTATGTTTAGGATAATTGTAATGGCTTATGTTGATACTTACCTGGAAAGGATATTTATAGTTACAAGGAACTGGGACATCACTTTTTACAAGTTCTACACATTTAATCTTGGATAGATCAATTGAACCCTTTAGAATTCTTTTTTTCTAAGAGGAGAAAGAAAATACAAAATACAATTAGGCTCCAAGACAATTTGGTTTCATTGCTTACTTGACATTACACTTGTAATGTGTCCACACATTCATGTTTAGAAAGTATTTTAGCAAGGGAAGTGAAAATAATGAATGACATGTTACGATTTTCAGCATTAAAAAAAAGAGAAGAAAGAAATGTCTAGGGATATGTCTAATTAAATTTCTGAACATGTAGCTGACTTATTTCCTGAGAAATAGTGGGATCCCCCCCCCTCTCTTTTTCCTTGGTAGATCTAGAAAGCATCAATGCATTGGCTTGTATATTTTGCTATAAAAGCTGCACTGAACAGGAAGCCAAAAAGCAACAACTATAATAACCCTGCTGTCCATTAATGCCTTACTTTGAATGGTTCACAGCCCTCTTTGAAAGTAACTGATTTCCTGCTTTGATTTTTCTACAACTGAGATGTAACACTTTTTTATCTTTCATTTCAGACAGAGGTTAAATGTGGAGTTTCCGGAATTATTGTTCAAATGTGACAAGCAACTGATCTTATGCCTTTTCTATTAGAAATAAATCTAAGTGACTTTCAAAAATGATACACAATTAATTATGCAATTCATAAGACATGGCATTATAATACAATCACAAGAAGAATATCAGAAGCAACTTTGATTGAAATAAACTTCCACAAAATGGGAGGATAGATTTTGGCATAGTTGTCACTCATATAATTAAGCCTTACATAGCCCACAGCTGTGTGATAGCTTTTATTTTTCTGTGCTTGAGGATGACAACTTAGTCCAAATGGATTGCCAGTTACATTCTATTTATAGGTTATGGCATTTACAGTCCCCATATGCGAATCTGCATGGAGTTTAAAAGGACTGATACAGTTTATCTCTCATCCATTATTTAAAAATGTGACCAGCAGAATGCTAAACCCATATATAAAAAGATCCTGCAAAATGCCTGAATAGGGCATGGTGAAGCACTTGTCAGACATTACACAGGCAGATGCCTTTGGGGAAATGTTCAAGTCCTCTGCAGGACATACCCCAATCCAAAATAGACATGGAGGGCATGACCCAGCAATTGGCAGGGTAGAAACATGACAGCAGCAGTCAAATTTGACAAGTGGGTGCTGGGCCTGGTTATGCCACTGCTAACATTATCAATGAGGCATCAGAGGATGCTTATTCTTCAACATGGGAGAGGAAAAACTTCAAAGCTCAAACAGGTAAAGAAGGGTATGAGACAAAAGATGCTTCAAATGTCCAGAGGTGGTATTCAGACGGTTCGCACCAGTTCGCGGGTACCGTTGGTGGAAATTTGGCCAAAGTCGCCAAACCAGTAGCGACACCCCCAAACTGGTCCCCCAGTCACCCCCTTCTCGCACCATCTATCATGTTTATCACCAAGTTCTTCGAGCACTCACATCCCATTGCCTTGCAAGTCCAATGGGATACGTATGCGTGACGAACATAGTGGTGATGGCAGCACTGCACAAGGAATTTGAAGGGATGCAGATACTGTGCCGAGAAACTGAGAGCAAAAGTAGTGGAGTAGTGGAGGTGAAGGCAACAGGAGTGTGTGACATCTCCCTCCATGGTACCCTCTCGGGCGACAGCCAGGGCTTCACTGCTCGTCTTTTCCTCAGAGGCATAGTGACTGCCTCTAAGTCCTTGTGGAGGGACACATATGCATACACCCTTGTCACCCCTGCTCCTGCTATTTTTGCTCTCTGCTTCTTCTTGGTGCTCTTAAAGTCAATCGCCAGCACCTCTTTTACTCAGAGGCGTGGTGTCTGCCTACAAATCCTTGTGGAGGGACACACACACACATGGCCCTGTCCCCACCATGGCTGCAATGATAGCAGCTTTTGGAGGGACACACGCCATTGCGGAGGGACACACACAGTCCTGCACTTCCAGTGCTGCTACTTTTGCTCTTGGCTTCTTGACGCTCTTAAAATTGATCTTGAAGAGCTGGAAGACATTTCCTTAGAACACCACCAAACTCATCATTGGGTGGTGAGCATGGCGCTCAACAAATAAACTGCAGCTTAGAGGCATCCCCAGCAGAAATATTTCTGGTTTTAAATTAATGTACCACTTTATCATATTTTCCAACCAGATTTGCATTTTTATTCAATTTTTTTTTTTGCCTAGCAGTCGGTTATTCCTGGTTCCACCTGGTTCGGTGAACTGGTAGCAGTGGCGGCAGCAGGAGTCTCTGTCCACCCACCCAGGATGCTTCTGCACATGCACAGAAGCATCACATACAAGTGAAACAGTAGCGATGGGATTTACTACCCACTACTGTTCTACACCTGTCCACCACATATGGTAGTATTTATTTATTTATTTATTTATTTATTTATTTATTTATTTATTTATTTATTTATTAGATTTGTATGCCGCCCCTCTTCGTAGACTCGGGGCGGTGCACAGCAATAATAAACAATATATAACAAATCTAATAATTTAAAAGAAACACTAAAAGCCCCATTATTAAAAGCAAACATACACACAAACATACCATACATAACTGTATAGGCCGGGGGGGGAGATGTTTCAATTCCCCCATGCCTGACGGCAAAGGTGGGTTTTAAGGAGTTTACGAAAGGCGAGGAGGATAACTGATGACCCAGTTATCTGGTGGCACTTCCAACATTTAGCTGATTTATCTTTAAACATCTTTGCCAGCCTCACTGGTTCTAGGTGCTATCTATAAAACATCTTATACAAATTTCCCTTATATGCAGTTGACATTTTTAGTTTATAATTCCTATGCCACAACCTCTGCCTTTTGTCTAATTCTATTATATAACCAATAAACCAACTATGCACGGAAGCAAAAAAATCACCAAATCTCATGCACATGAGTGTCCCCTCATGCAATTTTGCTTCTGCACCTACACAGAAAGCAATAAAGTTGAAAAATGCAAGAAAAAAGATGGCGCCATCCAACGGACCGGCACCAGAGCAGTCAAATGCAAATTGCGCAATCTGGCAGACACTACCGGTGGAGAGTCACCTACCGCACAGCTAGGAACCCACCACTGGTTGGCTTCCATTTAAAGCACAACAAAATTGCAGGTATCTTAGAAGCTATTAGCACGTACAGACAATATTGTTTAGTTGCTTATATTGCCAACTGTATATTGAAAGTACCATATGTCAAACTTAAACTTCCAAAAGGCAAGCTTACAAAACTTTTCCAAAAAACCATTAAAATAATAGGTGATTTAAAGTATTTCAATAAATCATGTTCCCTACTATTTTCACATTTATTTAGCCCTGGTATTTCTTAATGATCCAAGTACTGTACTTATCTTACTCAACACAGTTTAGCTTCTGAGTCCAGATAAAATTGACCAATGCTGATGCCAGTTGGAATACAACAAAATACTTTGTACTGATTCAGGCTCCTCCACCATCCCCAATTGTTTAAAAAAACTAAAATAGCCTGGACGCTTTATCTATGCTTTACAAACAATTTGATTAATCTCTTTCAATAAATTGTTAAAGCACTATGCCATTGAGGTTGCCTTTTGGTCAAATGATAAGTTGCCTATGATAAGGCAGCTCTTGTGGTTTCATGTTTATTTATAGGAAAAACACCAATGGCTATTTTTAAGCTTTCAGGCTATATGCAGCATATGATTTGGATCATCTCTTCATAGGAACCTACTTGCCTGTAAAGTTTGGCCAGGGGAATGCAGTGTGGTAGCAAAAATGGAGTTCCACCCCAGAGCATCCAAGTTGCACTGAAAGATGTTGAAAGAAAATGCAGTGCATAAGCCATGCCCACAGTTTGGTAGTAAAAATTTTGGTAGCCCTTCACTGTGTTTGTCATTATAGTAAAGACCAGCAATTGGCTACCATTCCTGGCACCAGCAGAATGGTGCTGGGAGCATGCATATGTGCACGATGCATTTTTCAGCTTCTGCAAATGCGCAGAAGCAGAGGTTCATGCAAGGACATGCGATTTCCGGCTTTTTGCTTCCGCGAATGCACAGAAGCAAAAAAGCCAAAAATAGTGAAAAGCAGGAAAGTAATCCCCTCCACCTTCCCTCTCCATTTGCCTGCTCACCACCTCCCCTGCTGTGACTGGCGGCTCTGTTGCTCATGGCCGGAGCACTTCCCCACATGCCACCTCCCCTGCCACGAGTGGCAGCTCTGCTCACAGCTCAAGCACTTCCCCGCTCGTTGCCTACCTTACCTTTTTCTATGAATGGTGCTTGCATGCAGCACGGGGAGGAAGATGTCATGTGACACGGGGAGCAGGCTGTGCGGCCCCAAGCTCCAGCTACGCAGTTTGTTCTGCTCTCCGTGCTGCAGACAGATGCCTGCGGTACAAGAGAGCAGAAATCAAGCCACGCGGCCGGAGTTCAGGCAGGCCAATGCTGTTGCTGGCCCCAGCTGCTGCTCTAGGCACTGCAGAGAGATTCAGTTGCTGCGCATGTGCAGCAACCGAAATCTCATGCGGACGTCCTTTCGGCTAGACTACGCACTCCATTTCCACCACCGGAACACCGTTTCCAACTGTCCCTGGTAAAGACCTTCTCAGTAATCCCTGCAAAGAAATCTCTTTAGGAGGATCTGCCCAAAGTCTATACATTTTAAAGATCATTGTTGTTGTTTTTGTTGTGTCTAAAACTTTAAAAGATTTATACTATGCTTAAATAGAGACTTTGAGATTTTATTTGCTTTCTTTTTATAGACTATTATTGTCATCTTGCATGTTAAAAATGAAACTAAACTAAACCAAGATAACCTATGAAAAATATCCAAATAATCTAAAAATAATTTATTAAAGATTTTATCATCAGATGATAAAAGGCAAGAGATGAAGAAGAACTATGAGCATTTCAGAAATGATTTGCTATAGACACCTTAACATCTCTATTTTAAAATCAATCTCATCACATATATTGAATACAGTCAGCAATAAAAACTTGCATTTACTGGTCATATTAAACTATAATATCCAATAGCCATTCAGAGGCAAAGAAATTAGAGCTTAATCTCTAGCCCTTCAAAATACAAAGACCAGCTGAATCTCAATCTTTATATTAATAAATCACGGTAGGGCCCAGCTGTTGCTGTTTCAATAAGTGAATTTCTCCTGGGAAGGTTTGTTCTTTAGATTTGCTTTACTACTTTATCAGCTGGTTACTGAATTTGTGGTTATCTATGTACAGGGATCTGCTTCCCAAAATTAAAGCTGAATTGTGTGACATAAGCATAGATACCTGAAAGTAGCCCTACGGGAAGATTATAAATGTTACCTACTATGATGCTGTGGCCAGCCTATGAACATTTAAGGAGGTCCATTTGACGATACAGAACAAATTAAGTTGCATGAATCTTGATGTCAACACATAAGAGTTAAATGATAGGAGTCTAGGAATATAATTTATATTGCCAGGACATTTTGTAAAAACTAAAGGAGGAAGCTCTTTAGAAAAGCAAGCAGTAAAAACAGCAAAATAAAAATAGTTTTAAAATAACTCCTTCATACATCTTTTTTCTTTCCCAAACTTAATCCTTTATCATTGTAGAAAGGTATCTATTGCTTATATCTTTCTCCAGTGTTGAGTTAATTTCTACCTTTAATTTGGCAGTAAGCTATACCAATATCGAATTTTAGCCCTGATGGCTGAATCCTATCCATAGAGGACATATGGAATGTCTTTGAAGGATGGAGGAAGAGTTGCTACGAAGCCAACAATCAGATAAGCGGAGCTTGAGCCTGGGTTGAAAAAAATAACTTGAAAAAACTGTCTCCTTAGTTCACACGAAGATAAAGGGAAGGTATTTTTAGATTTTTAAGAGTGTGTTACTGTAACTAGTTAAATAGAAATATTTAAATACCTACATTGTAATGGTTTCTTTGTCAACCTTATAGTGCTGACACTGCTTCAGCTGACTATGTTTTGAATCACTGCACACACTTAGCTTCCCTCCAAAGTAATGCATGACAATACCTAACAGATTTTATACAGCTTGGAAACAGTATAGGAAAGTATCAGAATCAGAGGAGAAATATTATTTTAATGATGATATGTCTAAGTTTCACCTAAGCCTCTCAAACTTGTGGTCTGGAGATGAGATGATGACAAACTCATAGGAACATGACAAATGTTGCCTGAATGTATTTCTGCAGTGCTTATATGCACTGGCTCTTAGTCAAACAAATGAGGGAGAGAAATTTTAATAATGTTAGATACGACAAGCATTTTTAAGTCCAGACAAGCAGGCAATATTAGCAGGATCAAGGACACAAGAAATTTTTCTGAAGCATTAATGTTGAAAGGATTTACTTCTAGTGGAATTCCTACAGAATCTCATACAAAGAGAACTATAAATATAGACATGCACAATAGGATTATGATGATTCTATTAGATTACTCCCAACGATCATTGCTAGAAACAGGAGAAGAGACCACTAATCAATGTGCTTAATTGCTTACAATACTAATTAGACAGAGAGCAGGGAATGGAATGCATATAAAATGGCTGAGGGCTGTAAACTGCTGAGTGCCCATATATGCCTTAGTTTTTTACAGTTAGCTCCCTAGGTTTTGTTAATATGCCAAAAAAAAACAACCCACCACCCACCCACAAGTCATCCATTCTGAACCACAGCCATCTTAGCACTGCAAAACTGGAGTAATTGAGCATCTCTCTGCAGATTCAAAATGCATTTTGATTCCTTTACCGTGGAACTTGATAATAATTGATAAGAAACTGAATGTGCTGGGTGAACAAGTGCAATATGACGCTTTACAAGTTCCTTGCTTGCTGCCTCTTGCTAGCTACATGTTTCGTAGGTTAGACCTACTCCAGGGCTCCAGTGAAAAGAATATAACAAGAATATAACAAACTCAAAGACTCTAGATCTGTCCCACCTCTCAAAGGACTCAACAACAAAGAATACCATGACGATTCATCCAAAGCTAACCTCCTCAACTCTTTCTTTGACTCTGTCTTTGTTAACAGCAATGGCTCATCCCCCAATTTCATCAATCGCACCTCAAACTCCCTCAACGACCTAATCCAGGTAGGCTTCACTGAAGACCGAGTTGACAAAGCATTACGTGACCTTAAACCTTCTCTATCAGTCAGACCAGACAGTCTATGTGCTTACTTCCTAAAAAAGCTCTCTACTGCCATAGCTGAACCACTAAGCATAATTTTCGAAAAATCCTTCAGAACCAGCATACTTCCTAAGCTATGGTTGAAAGCAATGGTCATCCCCATCTTCAAAAAAGGTGACCCCTCTCTTGTCGATAACTACAGACCAATATCACTATGCTGCGTCCCATGCAAAGTCATGGAATCAATTATAAACAAATCAATTACTCTCCATCTAGAAACGAATAATTTGCTCTATAACAAGCAATTTGGATTCAGAAAAAAACTATCCTGCAACCTGCAACTCCTCCACTGCAAAAATATATGGACAACTCATCTAGATCAAAGGAAATCTATAGATGCAATTTATATCGACTTCTACAAAGCCTTTGATTCAGTGGTCCATGACAAACTACTCCTAAAACTCAAATCCTATGGCATCTCAGGATCCCTCCACAGCTGGATTACAGCATTCCTGTCCAACAGACAAGTGGTCAAAATAGGAAGCACCATATCCACCCCGTCCCAGTTAAAAGCAGTGTTCCCCAAGGTAGTGTACTGGGACCAACGCTCTTCATTCTCTACATCAATGACCTTTGCAATTATATCACAAGCAACTGTGTCATCTTCACCGATGATGTAAAACTCTTCAACACCACCGATAACACAACTACTCTCCAAAAAGACCTGAACTCTGTTTCTGAGTGGTCTAACACAGAGGTCCCCAACCTTTTTTGCACCAGGGACCGGCTTTAAGCTAGACCAGTTTTCCATGGCCCGGTGGGGGGGGGGGAGCTAGCTGTCAGCGGCGCCGTAAAAGGGGCGAGCAAGAGAGGAATGGGTGAATGAATGGACGGAGGGTGGGAAGGAAGGAAGGAAAGAGGGAAGGGACAGGAACAAAAGAAGGGTGCAAAGGAAGCAAGGAAAGGTGTGAAAGGGGAGAGTAAGAGAGGAAGGAGTGAAAGAAGGGAATGAGGGAGGAAAGAAGGGAGGAAGGAAAAGGAAAGCAAGAAATGGAGGGAGGAAAGGAAGGAAAGAAAGAAAGAAAGAAAGGGGGAAGGGACAGGAACAGAGGAAGGAAGCAAGGAAACTTATGAAAGGGGAGAGTAAGGGAAGAAGGTAGGAAGGAGAAAGAAAAGAAGAAATAGAGGAAGGGAAGGTGAAAGAGAGAAATAAAAAGAGCAAGAAAGAAAGAAAGAAAGAGAAAGAAAGAAAGGCAACTTCAAAGAAAGGCTCACTGAGCATCTCTCACTCTCTCTCTCTTTCTATCCCTCTTTCTTTCTTTCTCTTCCTTTCTCTCTCTCCTCTTCCTTTATCTCCTCTCTCTCTCCCTCTCTCTTTCTCTCCCCCCTCTCTCCCCCTTTCCCTCTCTCCCTCTCTTGCTATCTCTCCCCCCTCTCCCTCTCTCTTTCTCCCTCTCCCTCTCTTTCTCTCTCTCCCCCTCTTTCTCTCTCTTCTTCTCACTTTCTCTCTCTTGTTTTCTTTCTGTCTCTTTTGCTTTCTCTCTCTCTCACTCTTTCTTGTTTTCTTTCTCACGCTCTTTCTCTCTCTTGTTCTCTCTCTTGCTATCTCTTTCTCTCCCCCCCTTTCTCACTCTCTCTTTCTCACTTTCTCTCTATCTTGCTGTCTGTTGCTCTCACTCACTCTCGTTCTCTCTCCGTTCTTCTCAGCGATGATGCGCGCACGCCCTGCCCGCCTCACCTTTGCGAGAGCACTTTCGCCCCGGGCTCTCAGCAAGGGGGTTTGCAGGAGAGGCGGGGCCGGCGAAGGTGATATTGAATGTCGGGGGAGAACGGGCGGTTGCACGCGCTCCCTATCTCCCTGCTAGCCCACTCGGAATATTCAAAATAAGAAAAGCCTTCGCCGGCAAAGGTTTTTCTTATTTTGAATATCCCGAGTGGGCTAGCAGGGAGATAGGGAGCGCGTGCAACCGCCCGTTCTCCCCCGACATTCAATATCACCTTCGCCGGCCTCCGCTGAGGAAAGCCTTTGCCGGCATTTCCTCTCGGCGTCAAGGAGGCGCAGCGGCGGGCGGAGAGAGGGAAGGGGGGGGCAGTGGCGTCCCTCCTGGCCTTGGCGGTCCGCCCAACCCTCCCCACCTCCTGCAAACGCGGCGGGCGGCGGGGGGGAGAGCGAGGAGCCGGTTCCGGCGGGCGCGGGGCTTGGCTGGCTGGCGGGGGGAGCGCCGCTGGTGGTGCAGAAAGGCCGAGGGGGCCCTGGCGCCGCGGACCGGCTGAAAAGCCCCAACGGCCCGGGCCCGGTCCGCGGACCGGCGGTTGGGGACCTCTGGTCTAACACATGGCAACTCCAAATCTCAACTAGCAAATGCTCTGTCCTACACATTGGGAAAAAGAATCTGAACTCCAAATACGAACTGAATAATCAAATTATCACAGATAACCCCCACTCAGTTAAAGACCTCGGTATACTAATAACAAAAGATTTAAGTGCCAAAGCCCACTGCAACAACATAGCCAAGAAGGCTTCAAGAGTTGTAAATCTAATCCTATGTAGCTTCTGCTCTGGCAATCTCTCACTACTTACCAGAGCTTACAAAACTTTCGCCAGACCCATCTTCGAATACAGCTCATCTGTTTGGAACCCATATCGCATCTCAGACATTAACACCCTTGAAAATATCCAAAGATACTTCACCAGAAGAGCTCTTCCTTCGTCCACTCAAAACAGAATACCTTACGAGACTAGACTTTCAATCCTGGGCCTAGAAAGCTTAGAACTAAGATGCCTTAAACATGATCTAAGTATTGCCCACAAGATCATATGCTGCAACGTCCTGCCTGTCGGTGACTACTTCAGCTTCAACCACAACAACACAAGAGCACACAACAGATTTAAACTTAATATTAACCACTCCAAACTTTACTGTAAAAAATATGACTTCAGTAACTGAGTTGTCGAAGCGTGGAACTCATTACCATAGTGTCATAGTGTCCATAGTGTCATCTCCAAATCCCCAACACTTTACCCTTAGATTATCCACAGTTGACCTATCCAGATTCCTAAGAGGTCAGTAAGGGGCGAGTAGAAGTGCACTAGAGTGCCTTCCATCCCCTGTCCTATTGCTCTATCTCTTCCTATATCTCTTCTTCTATTCTTTCATTGATATGTTTTATTCCTATATCTTCTCTTCTATTCTTTCTTAGATGCATTTTACTATGAGTATATCCTCTATAACCTTCATTATGTATTTTACCATATGTATACCCACTAAAACCCTCATTGTGTATTGGACCATATCAATCAATCAATCAATCAATCAATCAATCAATCAATAGTTTCTAGGTCCCAGAGTGAAATCTATAGAACTGCAGCAGGTAATCCAGTGGCCTTGAAATACACTAGTCAAAAAAATAAAGGGAACACTTAAACAACACAATATGAGTCCAAGTAAATCAAACTTCTGTGAAATCAAACTATCCACTTAGGAAGCAACACTGATTGACAATCAATTTCACATGGTGTTGTGCACATTCAACTTTGTACAGAAGAAAGTATTCAATGAGAATATTTCATTCATTCAGATCTAGGATGTGCTATTTGAGTGTTCCTTTTATTTTTTTGAGAAGTATATTTTGGAGTTCAACTCCTGTCAACCTTATCTAAACAAGCCAACTGAGAATAACTGTGGAAGTATTAAAACAGGATATTTTTAGGGAACTGTTTTCCTTATCCATGTACTAGTGCAACAGATAATTATCATAAAAACCAACCCTATAAAATGTCCAACATCTAGTATTTATGACTATCTGCTCTTCTTCAAGTAATGCATAGCAGGGGAAGAACTGCAAAGAGATGTCTCTCTCTCTCTCTCTCTCTCTCTCTCTCATATGGTGGTTTTAATTCTGAAAAACTGCAAAATACAACCCAGTGTGACAAAGATAAGACAATAAATTAAAATACCTACTGCACCTGCACTAACATGCAGTGCATGTGACAAAAGTTTGTATGATCTATATACATACAATGCAAGAAACGTGCATTGATATTTTTGCTATATAACATGAGAAGGAACTTGGCAGAATGGTTTAAAGCAGCAGACATATTAGCTAACTAAAATTAGATTTGAGCTGTGTGGGATATATTTTTTGCTATCCAGCATAAAGAGGATAAAGCTCCTCTTCAAGTGAAACACAACTCCTGGGGAATTGATAATACACTTCTTTGCAATTTTACTGGCAACAGTTTAGTAGCAGAAGGATTTGCTACTACTTTCTTCCTGTATTTCCCATTCCCCAGCTTCCAATCCAGCCCAAAGTTTTAATATTCCTTGGAATATGAAATAGGTAAGGAGACCTAATTATGGTTCTTAGCCCAGAGGTCATATTTGCCTTTTTTTTAAAAAAAAGAATTGTAGTGTTTGTTCACACTTAAAATTGTATCCAATTGTTCATACTTAAAAATAATCTCAAGTAACCTGCAAAAATAAAGAGTGTGTTCAAAAAAATGAGTAAGTAAATGTATTCTTTAGTTTTAAATTTATCACGTATGCCTTTGAATGTTAAAAGAGTAAAGACACGTAAAGACTGAGCCTAACTTAATTGGGAAACTAAACAACAGGAAATATTGGAAGAAGCATGGATGGGTTCATAGAAATATCAGCTGAAGCCTACCACATAAATGTTAAATAGGTTCAGCTCTACTCAACTTTTGTGGAGGATCAGTCAAATTTGACCTGGTGCTGCCTCTTGGTAAGTGGAATGATAAACAGGAAAGTGTTCTTCATTCATACCAGCAGGCTTCACCAAAAGAATCTAGTTACTCTGGGATGGATTACTATAAAGGCCTTTTTTGACTTATGTTATGGCAAAAGGATGCTTGCCTAAATCTAGAGTTTGTGTCCTGTTTCTTTTTTGTTCTGGATATATTCAGCTCAATAATGAAAACTCATTCTCATTCATCCATTACATGGTAAATTGCACTGGGTTCAAAAAGTTCTCCTAATAGTTACATATACAATATGCAAAATGTGCAAACAGGGCAATTTAAGTCCACTAATCCTGTATGTTCCTTTAGAATTAAGCTCGTAAAATATGTAATATATTTGTAAAAACTTACAGAAATATTTCTGAATGTTTTGCTCATTTAGATATATTTCCAGAGAAGAATCTGTTTAAATCTATAATTATATTAATGCCCCTTACAAGTTACGTATCTATCATTTAGTTCATTTATTATTATTGTTGTTGTTGTTGTTGTTGTTATTATTATTATTATTATTATTATTATTGATTAAATTTGTATGCCACCCCTCTCCGCAGACTCGGGGTGGCTCATAGCAGAAAACAATGTACAACACAAATCTAATATTACAAAGTTAAAAACCCATAATTTTAAAAACATGCACACAACATACCATACATAAACTATATATTTATGAAGTTTGATTCTTTCTAATCACATGTAAAAGTCCAGTTTCAAGTCATTGTATAAAAATATAATGGAGAAAAGACACAAAAAACAGCAGAATAAATGATCAAATTATTTTAGAAGGAATTTTTTTACAATTACTGTCTATCATCTAAAAGTACATGCTTTTGAACTTAGTCTGATAGTTAAGAAATAAGATTGGAAAGAAACATAACTGAAGGCTTATTGGTTTTATAGTTTATCACCCTTATATATGAATGTCATCTTGGTTATAGCTCTCTCACCTATTTGTGCAATTGGCTATGTTGCCTCTCTGTTGCTATATACTCCAGCATTCCTTGTTAGATGCTCTTAGAATGTTTGACTTTTGACTCTCATTGTTCCATACTGATTGATGAGTTAAAAATTAAACATAGTGATGTCTATGGAGATTCTCAATCATCCAGGTGATGTTTGTCCCAAAGGTGCTTTACAAAAGGCAGCTGAACTTTCTTAATTTTTTTCCTTGAAAATGTTTCACTTTTTATCCAAGAAACTTGTTGTGAAGAAAGTCCAGCTGCCTTTTGAAAAGCACCTTTGGGATAAAGATGGTGATGGATAAAGATGTTCATCAGGAATAGCTGATGGGATAAGTTTATAAGAATTTTTGTCAACACAGTACTTTTCAAATGAACTGGATTTAAAACTCATAGACATTATGATTGCTGGACATTGAAAATATTGCTGTTCAACAGATTTGCAATCTATGACGGTGGGAGGGCTATTATGGAGAAATGGATGAAATCATGCAATATACTAGAAAATAAATTTGAAGTAATTAAATCCTGTATTTTTATACCATCTAATTCCTCATCTCTCACATACTGTAGCTAGGCTTTGTATGACTTAAGAAATATTTTATAAATGCAATTATTCTATGTCTTTGTAATTCCACTATGGGCATTTCTGAATGTGCTGTATTGTATGTATGTATGTATGTATGTATGTATGTATGTATGTATTTATGCATATATTTTTATAAGGCAGCTGTTGTTGTTCTGTAATGCACTGTCAATTAAATGCCTCAAATGCTACCATTGATTTTTTTTGGCCAAATGAGACTGAATCCCCAAAAGTTACTGCTATCAAGAAGTCCACCACCAAATTACACTGAAGTTACATTTTTGCCATTTTTGCATGCAATTTTATATTCTATAAATATAGAATATGTGTAATACTTCAGATGTCACTCAGAATTTTGAAACAGCTCAACACATACCTAGCTCCGATAAAAGAGTACATTTTTTTTAAAGAAGGAAAAGATAAAATGACTTTTAACATGGAAAAATTTTGTTATCAGAGACAGCTACCAGAGACAGCTATCTCAGCTACCATTTTCTAAAATTGCAAGTATAGTTGTAATCTCATTACCGGAAGCCTTACCATGGCTTTTAAAATTGTAACTGTCATCCCTGACACAGAAAGTTCTTTCTCCTCTTGTTTAGCACGCAATTGCCATTAACATTAATGAAAGTTCTGTATGTAATCAGGAGAAGAATTAACCCCAGAAAAACTATCAACAATAAGCATCTGTGTCTTCCAAAATTCATTATACAGTGCACAATGAGGACCTATCTGATCATGAAGGAAAGCACTCATAATGGGTTTGTGTGTCCAAGCTTGACTCCCTGCATAAGTCCACTAGCATCTCATAACTGGCTTCCTTATTATAAGATGCAAATTACTATTGCAGACAAAACTTCCCCCACCCCTCTGAAAATCTGACTTTACATACACTGACGTATGCATGCAAACTATTCATATGCCTACAGTCTAATCGGCAGTCTGGCCCCCAGCAAAATTCCAGAATGTGAATTCCAGAAGTACAAGTGTTCTCAATCTTTTCAGGTTTGTTGGTTTTTTAAAATTAGGATGGTGCCTTTTTGCCAACAGCCCTCAAGGCAGATTTACCAAATAGAACCTCAAACCAGAAAACACAAAAGATGGCAACAACAGACAAAATGAAGCACGTAAAACATAGTCATGAGATCATCCATCATTGAACTGGTGCTCAAAGAAAACCAATTAATTTCACTGACAATGGCCAATATAAATCAGGATCGGCCAACAAGGCTTAATAGCTTTCTCTGGAAGAGAACTGCAGTTGTATGGCACAACCAGGTATCTGCAGGAGCCAAAAATGTATTCAGAGATGGAGCTCAAGCAGGTATCAAAAGAGTCATAGAAGCATAAGAGTCATTTCAGTATCTGCCCTGGTTACTCACTGAGGCACTTTACTCCTGTTTTAAAGAAAACCAGGAATGCCAATCTGGTTTAACTTCAGCATTAAAAACCCTTGTTCATTTATTTATTTATTAGATTTGTGTGCCGCCCCTCTCCGAAGACTTGGAGCGGCTCACAACAATAAAACAGTACAAATCCAATTGATTAAAACAATTTAAAAACCCTTAATATAAAAAGCAATCATACATCTCATATAAACCATACATAAAACGGAAATGGTCCAGGGGAATCAATTTCCCCTTGCCTGATGACAGAGGTGAGTTTTAAGGAGTTTGCGAAGGACAAGGAGGGTGGGGGAAATCCTAATCTCTGGGGGGAGTTGATTCCAGAGGGTTGGGGCTGCCACAGAGAAGGCTCTTCCCCTGGATCCCGACAGATGATATTGTTTCATCGACGGGACCCGGAGAAGGCCAACTCTGTGGGACCTAACCGGTCGCTGGAATTCGTGCGGCAGAAGGCAATCCCGGAGATATTCTGGTCCAATGCCATGAAGGGCTTTATAGGTCATAACCAACACTTTGAATTGTGATCGGAAACTGATCGGCAACCAATGCAGACTGCGGAGTGTTGGTGTAACATGGACATACCTAGGGGTTGGTGTAACATTTGGCATCCCAGGCCAAATGACCAGGCACAGTGAAGGCAATATAATATTCTGTTCCTATAAACTTCACTGTGTAAACCAATTAAGTATTTCAGTTTATTTAACAGATAAACAGAGTTAGAAGGGACCTTGCAAGTCATCTAGTCCAACCCCTTGCCCAAGCAGGAGACCATACATCTGCCTCTACCTAGGATCAAATTCACAACCTCCTGATTGTGAGGCAAGAGCCCCACCTCAAGGGCACGGAAGCTTGTAATATTTTGTACCATACAGGTAATCTTTGACTTATGACCACAAGTGAGCCCAAAATGTATGTTTCTAAGTGAGTTTTGTTAAGTTAGTTTTGTTCCATTTTACGACTTTTCTTGCCACCTTTGTTAAGTGAATCACGACAATTGTTAAATTAGTAACAGGGTTGTTAAGTGAACCTGGCTTCTCCATTAACTTTACTTGTCAGAAGGGCACAAAAAGGGGATCGTGTAACTCTGGGACACTGCAACCGTCATAAACATGATTCAATTGTCAAACATCTGAATTTTGCTCATGTGATGATGGGGGTGCACACAACGGGGGGTGGTGAAAAATGGTCACGAGTCAGTTTTTTCAGGGTCATAACTTTGAACGGTCACTAAATGAACTCTTGTAATCTTTTTTCCCCTCCTAAGTATATTCCAGTTACAAAAGCTTCTCTTCTTGAGGCTTGGTTTCTGAGAGTTCTGATAAGCACTGAATGTATTATCCTAAATAGATTTTTGCAGCTGTAAGATTCAAGCACTTTACTACGTAATTAAACTGATGTTGCAGTTCTGGTGGCGAGAACAAAAGATGTTCCATGACACATTTTAAATTTTACACTTTTGCAATCGGAGCAGTTTTGATAAATTAAGTCAGAAATTAGTGTAAGTCAGCCAATGAAATAACAGTGAGAATTTTTTTCTAAATGTAAAACTTCCCTTGGGGATTTAAAAAAAAAAAAATTATCAGCACTAAGGCCGGAATTTTAAGTGGAAAATTAATATGGGGTGAAAAGTTTTCTGTTTCCTCTTGAAAGGCCATTTTTCCATTCAAAAGAACTTGCTTTCCAAATGGGTTAGCCTTTCTTTCTATAAAGGAAAGAACTACCTATAAAAATGGTGCAGGCAAGAAAAAGTATATATGATCAAAGCACCCATTGGGGGAAGAGTATCAAGGAGTCAAGAGCAGTGTTTCCTCTAATTTTTTGGGGGGTGGGCGGAAAAGTATAGTGTCTGAGCGGCAGAAATAATAAATAAATAAATAAATAAATAAACAAACAAACAAACAAACAAACAAACAAATAAATAAAAAACCCACCCTGTTTTGCCTCAGAGAATTTCAAAATAAAATACTGTACTGTGTGTCTATAACAGTGAGGTCATAATAGGGCAACTCTATCAATATCAAAATGCCACTTAAATAGTTGAGCTAGTTTCAAACTAGATTTTGATTTTCTTTCTCTCTTCCTTACTCCCATTCTTTTTTTCTCTCTCTTCCTTCCTCTTTTTTCTATCTGTTTCTCTCTCTTCCTCTCTTCCTCTCTCTCTCCTTCCCTCTCACTCTTTCCCTCTCGGCTTCTGGGCAGGTTTGGAAAACTCTGAGTTGATGATGATTTTTAAGTGAGCGATTGCTCACTGCTCAGCTTAGAGGGAACTATGGTCAAGAGTATCAAGGAGTCAACGCAAGCCCCACAAAATCCTGAGCCTCTGCAAAACGGAGACCAATTTTACTCGTGCCATATGAAGTATTGCTTGCATGTACTAGCATGCCATTACATTTTGACACATTTTGGCTAGTAATACACAAGTGTAACCCGAGGTCAAATTTGCCCCAGGGACGTTCACATTATTATATACAAGCTATGCAATCTAGAGAGTACCTTGCAAGTCAAAATATTGTAGCCCACATTCCATTGATAGGGGGGAAATACAGTGTAACGACCTACAATCAGGATGCAAATAATATATACCGTGTTTGCCCCAAAATAAAACCCTAGCTTATATTTTTCTGAACCCCAAAATAAGTGCATAGCCTTATTTTGGGGGAGATCTTATTATTATGGGGTGCATGGAGCAAGACAATGCTTCTTTTGCTGTGATACCTGATTTCCAGCTCTGTCTGCCTAACCCTAACCAGAGGAAATGGTGGGGGCCGACTGTGCATGTGGTTAAATATTTTCGGGGAGGGCTTATTTTCAGGGGAGAGCTTATTTTGAGGGGCGGCATTATTTTGGAGAAAGAGTTTATTTTCTGAGAAGGATTCGTTTTGGGGGGGGGGGATGTCTTATTTTCAGGGAAACACTGTATTGGTGAGTAATTTTCTGTGACCTTATTTTTTTCAAGCTGAGGATCATACATGGCCCATGAGTTGGTATGCCAAGTTGCAGTCTGTAAAAAATGTGACCAGGTTCTCCCCAAATAAATATTCTTTAGTTAAATATTTATTATTATTATTATTATTATTATTATTATTATTATTATTATTATTATTAATTAGATTTGTATGCCGCCCCTCTCTGAAGACTCGGGGCGGCTCACAACATAACAGTAGTACAGTACACTACAAATCTAATATTAAATTTTAAAAGTCAATTAAAAACATTAACATAAAATAATCCATATCATAAAATCACAACTATGCACTCGTACACAGTCAACCTGGTTAATCATACTACAGAGGTCAGAGAGACAATGAAGGGGAAAGTAATCATCCCCATGCCTGGTGACAGAGGTGAGTCTTCAGCATTTTACGGAAGGCGAGGAGGGTGTGGGCTGGAGGGAGTTGATTTCAGAGGGCCAGGGCCACCACAGAGAAGGCTCTTCCCCTTGGCCCTGCCAACCGGCATTGTTTAGTGGACGGTTCCAGCGCAATTTTGGCCAGCACTTTAAACCACTGGCCGTGCATTAGTTGAAAAAATAATTATAGATGCTGTGGCTACAGTACTATCTAATTCTTTCTGAGATACTTTTAAAAGATAGGATGAAATCTCATCTGTACTGATCTCACCTTATATTATCAGAACATAATTTACACTTTCTACCAGAGATGTTCATCTCAAAATATAATTGATATCATACTTTATTTTACTGCTTTTCTGTTTTTCAAGATTTAACATTCCACATTAATAGTAAGAAAATGCCCTTATGCTTGCTTTCATTCACATGAATCTTTTTTATTCAAGGCAGTAAAACAATAAATTAAAACAAAATGACACCAAGACCAATTTAAATATCTACTTCCAGTCAATCTGCCTCACAAATAGAATTTCGTGAGATTCAGACATAATCTTTCACCTGTAATTCTTTTTTCTTCTTAGTAGAGTAGTTCTCTTACTTATATCTCTTAAAACAAAATGTTTATAAAGGAATAGCATGGCCATGCAACATCTTTTTACTTTTTTCTTCCATTATATTATATTATATCCAATTCTTATAGATTACATGGTTCTGAAGTCTCTGAAGTTTTGTTGGTAAGATTTTTCAAAATTTATTTGCCATTGCCTTTTTCCTAGGGATGAGAAAAGGTGACTGGCCTGAGGTCACCCAGTCGGCTTTGTGCCCAAGGCAACACTAGAGCGCACCTTTTCCCAGTTTCAAATTTGATGCTTTGGCTGTCTTTTTACTGGTAATATCTGTCAAAAACCACTCTTGGGTATGAATGTTTTTCAGACAAGGCTTTTATAATGCATTTGGCTATCTTGTTCAGATAACTTTACAGGGAGATTAAACATGTTCACAATCCATTTGGCAATTTTCTCTTTTTTTAATTAGTTACTTTTACTTTTATACTATTTTCTTATTAAAAAAGAAAATACTGAGCTGGAATACCACACTGTCTTTTGATGGGAAAATCAAGGGATAACTCCAACATTCAGTGTCACCCTTTTTGAATCTCTGTAATCTTAAGAAATGATGAGACAAGTGATGGTAATGGAATCCCCACTTTAATTGACAGCTCCTACCTTTGGCACTAGATGTTGCCCTTCACCTGTCTAACTGGATAATAAAGAGGGAAACTATTCTTCCTATTTAGAATATCTCCCTGTCTATCACCCCTTACCATCTCCTATTTGTGATATTAAAAACAGCATAGCCCCCTCCCCCCAGGGTGTGTACTCTCACCACTTCTCTTTTCTCTCTATACCAATGACTGCATCTCAAACGATTCATCTGTTAAACTACTGAAGTTCACAGATGATACAACAGTGATTGGTCTCATTCGAGACAATGATAAAACTGCATACAGATAGGAGGTTGAACAACCAGCCAGCCTCATGGTGCGACCAGAACAATCTGGAACTGAATACTGTACATTCAAAACCATAGAAATGATGGTAGACTTCAGGAGAAACCCTCTCATTCTACCACCTCTTACAATACTAGACAACACAGTTTCAATAGTAGAGACTTTCAAATTTCTAGGTTCTAGCGTATTTCAAGACCAAAAATGATCACCTAACATAAAAAATTTCATCAAAAAAGCACATATTTACAGACCCTTCGCATCCTGGACATAAATTGTCTCAATTCCTATCATCAAAATGATGCTATAGAGCACTACACACCATGACAACTAGAAACAAGAACATTTTTTTCCTGAATGCCATCACTCTACTAAACAAATAATTCAACACTGTCAAACTATTCGCTAATGCTGCATTATTATTAGTCTTCTCATTGTTCCTATTATCCATCTCCTCCCATTTATGACTGTATGACTGTAACTTGTTGTTGGTATAATTACAATTTATATTAATATTGATTGTTTCCTGATTGCTTTTTTGTACCCTATGACACTCATTAAGTGATCCTTGACAAATATGTCTTTTCTTTTTTGTACACTGGGAGCATATGCACCAAAGACAAATTCCTTGTGTGTCCAATCACACTTGGCTAATAAAGAATTCTATTCTATTCTGTTCTGTGCTATGCTATTATATACTACGGAGCAAGAAGTGAAAGAAAGCTGATGACAGGACTTGAACCAACAATGAGCTAGAAAAAACACATTGTCTTTCATCCTACTTTCATAGTGATTTAAGGAAGACAGTCCAGCTTCTAATGAAAGTCAAAGCAATAAAATATAACAATTTTGTCATAACCATTTGTAAGAATTATCTGCAAAAAAGTGTATTTCAATAATATATAGGAGCCCAAATACAGAACTGTTACAGAAATAAATAAATATATCACATACTCATAAAGTGGCAACCAGGAAATTATAATTTTGAAATATTTATGATTTCAGATTGGCTTCCAAATTGGTTAGCTAAACTTGAAGCGTTTATCTGATAATTGTTACCTGCCAAGAATTTTGAGAGTTGGCTGATAGACTTCCCTAAGCTGGAGTTCTGAAGAATTGGTTTATATTTTATTTTACTAGGTATTTAGAAAAATAACATTAGGCACATTAACTTCCTTTGAGAATATCTAAATAATAGAAACAATAGTACTATTAGAACACTCCATTTTCCTGAAAAAGATACATAGGACAATTTTTTCGAACAAGGTTATATATGTGTGTAAATAGAAACATTGGTTCTGTATGTTCCTGCAGGGTTTGAGTAAATCTGGTTTTCAATAAGAAATACGGACCCTGATAAATCTTTCAATTGTAGTCAAAAGATCGTCCTTGAGAACGATCAAGCTGATTATCAAACTCCCGAGATTCAACATTCTTTGGTTTGTGTAAAATGAAGATATAGACATCATGGGTAAAAAACACCGAACTATCTGTATTAACATTGTTTTAATTAACATTAAAGCATTTCCAGTAAAGGAATAAACAACATTATGCTGATATGATGATATTATGATGATCCCTGCAAATGCACAGGTTAAAGTGTTAATTCACAAATTAATTATTTTTCATGTCAGAAATTATTAGTCTGATGAAAGCTTTGTTCTATCCAGGTTCGCCATGGGAAGTCACTAGCCTTCTTTACAAAATAGCTGTGATGCTATGGGCACGTATTATAAATTCATAGTAAAATTATACAGATAATTTTAAACTTTGAATCCTTGCTCTACAAAAATCAACAATAAAGAAAAATCCAGTGAAATATTTATTTTCTTAAGAACTTCTGTATATTTTGAGCAAAAAAGCAGGGGAAACTTCATGGAAAACAGCATACCTACCCCAGGCCGACGTTCAAAATATGCCAGTCTTGATTTTGTTAAGATGAAGAATCGAACTTTAAAGTTGGAAGGGGACGTTCTTCTCTTTTGTTGAGATTTTTTGATCAGTTCTTCTTCCAGAAGAACAGAGTTATTCATTGCCAGCATGTAAGGATCCAAATTCCAGGATGAAAAGGGATCTGCTCTTAATACTCCACACATGAGACCAGGAAAATGAAATTAGAGACAAAGACTGAACTGTCTCAAACATGGATGCAAAAAACAAGGTAAGTGCTTTATCTTTCCATCTGTCATCCTGGCAGTACTGTTCTATAGTTTCCTTTCTGATATAAAAGCCATAACCACATCCTTTCAAACACACTGTGCAATACATTATAATTTATGTCACACATGAAATTGAATAGGTGGCTCAAAAGCTTGAATGACAACTGTTTGCTGTTAATCTAAAAAAAAAAAATACTTTGGTGAAAACTCTTGGAGCCAAAAATTTCCTTATGAAAAAAAAGTCCACAAAAGTATTTATTTACTTTTGTTTTGTCCTCCTGTTCAAATTTAGGAAGGATTGAAATTAATATGTTTTAATCCTTGATTTTAATCCTTGATTTTTTAACTTGATTTCAAAGTTCAGATTTTTAATTAGCCCAGTTATTGATATACTTGGGAGTTATTCATTTCAGAAAATCTTGAATATGCTTAATTAATTTTGCTACTTCTTCATGACATTGTAGACAATATATGCAGGGATATTTTATATACTCTATAAAAATATTGTTAGTACTATACAAAACAGTAGAATTTGCAATATATAAACAAGCTAACGTTTGTATGTACTATAGTTTTAAGAGGCAGTGTTGAAAATTGCCATAAGAGGGAGCCAGACAACATGATTCTCTCTCTGCTCTTTCTGCTGATTCACAGTAATTGATGTAATAACTCTGTGTGTTCTAGGATAATTTGATGTATTTGTCAGCTGTAATGTACGGTATGTCTAATATGTAAGACAAAGACAGGCTTGTAATATTATTATTGTATTGAGAGATATTGACTGATTTGAATGTGTATGACCAGACTGTTTAACTTGACTGTGCTATTTCTAAAAGTAAACACTATTTTATACATTTTAATGTATCTGGTTTTTGTATGACGGAATAATTACTAATATCTGTTGGAATCCTATGTTTTTCTCTGTCTCAACAACAATCTCAAGGGTTGTTCTGCACACTCCTTAACAAATAAATAAATTCACAATTATTCATTTATCAAAACAGATAATTGAATGAAATCATTTGGCCCAGATCATAACTTTTGACTTATTACAACTTTATTTATTTATTTATTTATTTATTTATTTATTTATTTATTAAATTTTTATGCCGCCCCTCTCCACAGACTATACAATTATATACAATTATAACTGCTTACATTTTTAGGGTCTTTGAATGTTTTTTCAATCTATGAGCCTACAGTATTCCCTTACTCATTTTTTATCTTTTCAATTTATTGTGTACTCATTTAGTTGTTTTGTTTTGGTCGGTGGTTCAGCCAAGAGTATTATTATGGAATCTGTGCTCGCTTTCAACCAGTAGAATTTGTAGGTTCACAACTATTTTCAAATAGTTGTTTCATTTTTTTGACTTAAAGTTTAAGGAAAGCATGAAAGGTATGTGGAAGAATGTGGATTATTCCAATTGCTTGACTGGCTGATTAAGTTAGATAGCATGCAACTGATACCATGCATAAATGGAGTTAGCCAATTATCTCCTAGCAGGGAACAGGCAATAATCTTTCAATCAAAGAACGCTCCCTTGACCAAAGAGATCTGCAAAATTAGAGGGCAGTTTTTAAATATGCTAGGATTTATTATATTCCTACAAAATGTGATCAAGATAATAGTTTACAGACGTAGATTCATTTAAATGATAATTTGTTTAGCCTATTTGAATCAGATCACAGCAAGATATGAAGTTGCTAGGTGGTTTTGAGGGATTATATTTTCTAGAAAATACATGGGTCCGTCTCTCTCTTTAGTTTTAATATACTTGACTACTGTATTCTTCTGAACTGCCAGTCAGGATTGAACTTTGGCTGTTTTACAGGAGTCTAGTACTTTGTTTAGAGCTGTGTGACACAGATGACACTGATGGACTATAATTGTCTTATAGTCTACTTATCCTCCCCACCACGATTGTATTTCTTTATACCATATACAGTATCATGCAATTCAGAAAGTCTTCCAGTTCTCCAAAGCAGCCTTGCAAAAAATCCTAATTATTTTTGTGTTGATTTTTAATGCTTTTTTTTGTTTTCCCCTATATGTTGGGTATAAATATTTTTTTAATTTTATTGTGCTAATTTGAGTTATCTCAAAATTAGGAAATACGAAGAACAGTAATTAAAATTCACCTCAGAAATTCAACTATATTAAAAATACTTATCCAAAAATTGTGTTTGGAAATTTTACCCTAGTATTACTAATTATAGTAGTGATAATATTTTAGCTTCTATCTTTGAAATATTGAGCTACACTTTATAATATGCATGAGGAAAATTACACTCAAATTTATAAACAAGAGTCCAAGAAATATGAGTGGTTTTGCTTTGGTGCTCCATCTTCATTTGGCATGTCTGATTTAGTAAACAATGTAATTTATACAGTGGGTACCAAATCAAGGTATGTTTTTTTTTCTAATTTGTTTATTTTTGTTTTTAATAATACTACAGTGCTGAGAATAAGTGAACGCCCATATATAAGAAGCAGAAAAATAGCTCTGGATTAAAAATAATTTATAAACTGTGGAATAAAGTTCTTTTTCTTGAAAACAAATGAAAATAATTTATGATGGGTAGCAATGGGAGTTGACTTTTTCCTCCCCTAATTATGTGCAGCTTGTTTATTGAGATACCTGCAATAGCCTTAATATTTAAATATACTGTAGGAGATTTTATTCATCTGCAGGAGGCAGCACTAAGCTGATTTTGGCTGAGCTCAAAGGCTAAGTATGGATTTCTTCTCTCAGCAATTGCATATAGATATTAAAAAGCATCGGGTTTGGTGGTACTTTTAAAGGGAACAGCTTAAAAGGATACCACAATTAATGGTATTGAACATTACTGAGGGGCTCTAAAAGGAACTAGAGTTGCTCTCTGTCATGGAAAGAATTTCTATCCCACATCCAGGATTCCACCCCCAGAGCCTGGATATTGAATTCTCCTGGCCCAATAACAGGAAATTCCACCTTCAGTGGCACTATGTAATCCAGGCACATCAGAATGGCTACTGCTATGCCGTTCCATATTGATTTATAGTCATTTGAGCTACAAGATTCCATATGGGGCTCATGGATATGACTATGTTGACAAAGTTTGAAATGAGGTCAGTGTTGATGACCTCCAGTTCAATTGCTCCTTACTATCTATTTCCAATAAAAAGTCTTTGCCAAAGACAGTATCTAATGATAGATGAGAGAGAATAACTGAATGTAAAATACTTTATAAAAGAAGGTTTATAGTCTTAAAGTGACCGTTTATATTAAACTGTCACTGGATTATTATTAGGAAGCTGTGACAAGAAATGCCTTTACACAATTATGCCTAGCCAACCATCACATTTTTGTCCCATATTTAGAGAAAAGGCTTCCATGTTGTGTTCAGGGCATTTTTGCTGAATATTCCTTAGTTGCTATTTCTGCTACACTCTATCATTGCCTTCTTATAGAACAGTAAACTAGGTAGAAATAACATTACATAGCCTATACTAAGTACTCCTAAGTATGAAAAATATGCAAAAATTATAGGCTCTCTCTTTCAATTTTGCATTCAGAGATTGAATTTTTGAAAATATTTGCATTTAAAGGAGCATAGATTAAATGAAGGATTTATTGAAAAAAATCCTTTTCATTCAAAGCAATCACTTAAGAGTGACCTGTTAATTTGATTCAAAAAGAAACACTTGGGATGGGTTGTTGTTCACTCTATATACTTTTTCTAACCTAAATCCTCATCCAAACCTACTTGCCTTTCTCAAAGCAAAAGGCTGTTTTCTATAAAAGCATGGCAAAACATAACTCTTAATCCCACTAAGTGTGCTTAGTGCTTTGTACAGATAATTGTGTTTCATAAAAAGCAAAAAAGATTTCTCAAGCCATTAGTGCTGCTCTCTGCTGCCTAAGTGTGGCATAACATGTGTAAAAATACATATACTGTACTGTACTGTACAAAAATACATCTTTTTCATTTTCATTTGTATTATTAACAATGCATTTTTCATGTGAAATTTAGGTGGCAGTAGAAATTCATTTTTAATTCTTTCCAACATGAGGCTATCTTAATGAATAAATTCAGCCTTGCTCCGGGAACAGTTTGCAGTTCGTTCAGTGCTAATTCTCCTCCAGAATTTTCTGACAATAATCTAGGAACAAAATTGGACTGACCATTTGGTTCATTCTGATCTATTTTTGCCAACTCCAAGTTTGCACAACTGGTTGTTTCAGGAAAGTATATCTTCAGGGGATTATTTTATTACATAAATTTAGACATACAATTCAAATTTGTTAAGTATAAGCAATTAGTCTAGCAGAAGGAAATGGCACGAACGTATTTTAAAATTCTTAAACACGAACACACATCAGTCAGTGATTGTTTTGTCTTCTGCAACATTCCGCTGCCCCCTCCTCCTTCTTGAAAGTCGTGCTAGGAAGAGGCCTTTAAGCAGATGCGCGGGCGCGGGGTGGGTGGGTGCGCATATTTCTTGAAATGTTATCGTGGTTTACAGGAGCCAATGGAACTATCTAGGGTTTTGCTGTAGCTTTGATTAGACTGGCCACACAAATGTTAGTCAAATTAGTCACATTGTTTAAAAATCAGATCTTCCCTGAGTCGGCGAAGAGATGGGCAGCATTTAATTAATTTGCTTTCCAACGGCGTCTTTTTCGCTCTTCCGGTTTGGGAGCGCTCGCGCCTCGGCGGGAGCCAATGAAGAGAGCGGTGCGCCACTTGCGTAAATTACGCGCGCCGGAAGCTCTTGTGGGGCTGAAGAGAAAACTGAGCGGATAGTGGTTACTGATGTTGTGTCGCGGAGTTGCTTGAAACCCAGGCGACTGAGTCCTTTTTCGTTGTCTCTGTGAACGTAATATCAAGTAAGCCAATTTTCCTCCTCTATAGTGTCGGGACCAACTCTTGACTGCTCCTCAGTGCTTTCTGGGAATCTGCATCCTGCGCTTTTCCCGCTTGTTTTGCCCGAAGAGAAGCCTGAGTTTGGAAGAAGTCCGGTTTGCTGTTTATCTGCTATTAGCAGGGCGGCTTTTCCCCTTAAAAAATTAAGTGCATGGCGCTCATAATTCAGTCAGAACTCCCCTCCGCTTTCCACTTAGTTATTTCTTAATATGGGAGGAGAGAAGACAGGTTAACGGACTAGGCACGACTTTAATTTACTATGCTCTGCAAAATTTTAGTTCAAAAGACTAAAAATTGGAAGTCCTAGAAGACCTCAAGTAAAGGTTGCAAAATGCTGAGTCAACAAAAATGACATTTTGGGCAAACTCCACAAGCTGTAAACGTGGCAGTTTCAATAGTATGTTGGAGATATTTGAAGAACCTGCATATCTTGTAAGGCTTTATAAACTGGCAAACCCCCATGTACCTAGTCCTCTTACTTTTTACATGGTTCAGGCTCAAACTTTGCAAAAATAAACCCCCTCAAAATGAATTTACAGCAATCTTCAGGCTGCTGTAGTTTCAAAACTACTTGACCTTTCAGGTTGATTTTTGGCAGGTGTACTCAGTATGTAGCTGCAATAAGAACTTCAAATTTGCAGCACTTTCCTTCAAGTTATTGAAAAAATATAAGAGTTCAAAGTTGGTATGTAACGGATTCTTGTCAAATTTTGCCTATCTTTGATGCCCCATTTGATCCTGTCAGACAGCTACAAATTTAGCACCATTAGAAAGAGCAGATTCTCTTATTTAAGACTATATTGTTCTAATTTTGGAGTCTCTTCATATAAGGATTGAAAAAAAATGTCCTCAACTGCTTTCGGGCAGCCTGTGATTTCTGCACTGCACCCTTGATACAAAGGCAGTAAAAGTGATTCTTTTTTCAATAAGCAACATTTTTAAAAAACAAAAAACACAAGATGTTATAAGACTGTTCAAAAATATTAAAAAACAGGAATGTTTGTTAGGAAATGGAAGGGTGAGGCCAGGTTTCATAACATGTTTGAAGAAATCTTCTTCAGCCAGTTAGGTTGCCTGACCTCCTGACTGGTAGACTATGTTGTTGCAAGGCGGAATTGACTGTTGCCCGTTTTTTTTTCCACTGCACCCTTGCTACAAGTTGCAAAGAATATAGGGATGGTTTGCATTATAACTTAGAAAGACAGCCATGTGCACACAAGTAGAACCTGTTCTGGGTTGTGATTATTTGTTCAAACCGATGCAAATGCTCAGCAATGGATCCAGAAGGATCAGATGAATTTCCACTTTGCTCAGTTGGTCATTCAAATACATCAGATTGTCATTTACTGACATACAATAGAAGTAAAGGTTTGAAATTAATTGAAGTGCTTCCACCTGATCAACAGAAGTTGTTGCAAGAGCATTCTGGATATCTTTTTGATGCTGGATCAACTATTTGCCTTAATCATAAAGCCTTATTTCTGAAAAGGTTTGAATCTTTGCAAAAAACCTGCTGTAACCCTTTTTGCAAAAGTGGTCATAAAGCAAAAAGGGCTTAAGAGTGCTGGATGACACATTAGCAGGCCAGCTAAAGGCCATTACAAACAAAATATTTGTGCCAGGTCAGAAACTGTGTCCATCTTGTCGAAAAGAAGTCAGTAACAGAGCTGCTGATCCTTCATCATGTTCAACATCGGCAGATGATGATGAATACATTGATATTTCAGGCAATCTTAACAAATGTTTGAATTCTATTACTGTTTCTCCATTACAGTTCAGAAAAGTCAGCAAGTGTGATATAAGAGGCTATACCAAGCGCAAAATCAGGCAAGTGCAAAATATTGCAGTTGCTGGTGGTTTTGACCGAATGAGTTTGAAACCCAAGCTACTAGTCAGAAATGTGACAAATGTACTGATTATGATGACCTGGTAAATGAGCTGAAGAACAAAGTTCAAGTATCAAAAGATAGTACAGAAAAACTCCAAATACAGTACTAACGTTGCCACCAAAAAGCTGGTCTATTGAAAGAACAGCCTCAGAATTCATAGTTTCAACAAGAACGGTTAAAAGAGCACGAATTCTGAAAACAATTTGTGGAATTCTGGGCAAACCAGACAGGAAGAAAGGTAAACTGTTACCAGAAGTGTTCTTTATTTTTTATTTTTTATTATTATTATTATATTATATATTATTATATTACCGTATTTTTCGCTCTATAAGACGCACCTGCTGATAAGACGCACCTAGATTTTAGAGGAGGAAAATAGAACAAAAATATTTTGAGCCAAAAAGTAGCTATCACACATGAGCAAGTTCTTGCATCCATAATTCTATCCTTTCTATGTCTTCCTCCCTCTTTCCTCCCTCCCACTTTCCTTTCTATCTCTCCCTCCCTCTTTCCTTTCTATCTCTCCCTCCCTCTTTCCTTTCTATCTCTCCCTCTTTTCTCCCTCCCTCTTTCCTTTCTATCTTTCTTTCCCCCTGCCTTTCTCCAAGCCCTTCCTTTTCCCTCTCCCTAACTACCCCCTTCTCCCTCCTTTCTATCTCTCCCTCCCCCTTTCTCTCTCCCTTCCTTCATCTTTCATTCCCTCTCTCTCCATCCCTCTTCCTTTCTCTCTTCCTTCCTCCCTCTTTTTTGTTCTTTCTCTCTCCCTCCTTCCCTCCCTCTATGTCTTTCCCTCCCCCTTCTTCCCCCCTCTCTTTCTCTTTCTTTCTTTCCCTGTCTTTCTCTCTTGCTTACTTTCTCTCTTTCTTTCTCATTCTTTCTCCCCTCCTTTCTTTCTCTCTCTCTTTCTCTCTCGTTCACCACGCCGGCAACAGAGAGAAAAAGAGAGAGAGAGAGAGAGGGAGAGAGTGGAGGGCGCCGTTGTCTTCGCCTCTTCCCGACAGCTCTGCAGCGAAGAGGAAACAGTCGCGCACCGCCTCCCGGGAGCCCAGCCGATTTTTGGAGCCGTTTTGTTTTCAGCTGGGCTCCCGGGAGGCGGAGCGTGGCCGGGTACCGTATCTTCGCCTCCGCGCGCTGCCTCCGCCCGGCCGAAAACAAAACGGCTCCAAAAGTCGGCCGGGCTCCCGGGAGGTGGTGCGCGACTGTTTCCTCTTCGCTGCAGAGCCACACGGAGGCGAAGACACGGTGCCCGGCCACGCTCCGCCTCCCGGGAGCCCAGCTGAAAACAAAACGGCTCCAAAAATCGGCTGGGCTCCCGGGAGGCGGAGCATGGCCGGGCACCGTGTCTTCGCCTCCGTGTGGCTCTGCAGCGAAGAGGAAACAGTCGCGCACCACCTCCCGGGAGCCCGGCCGACTTTTGGAGCCGTTTTGTTTTCGGCCGGGCGGAGGCAGCGCGCGGAGGCGAAGACACGGTAGCCGGCCACGCTCCGCCTCCCGGGAGCCCAGCTGAAAACAAAACGGCTCCAAAAATCGGCTGGGCTCCCGGGAGGCGGTGCGCGACTCTTCAGGGTTGGGAAGAGGAGAGGCGGCGACAGAGGCGGGACACTTTTGGTGAGTATATCGCCGCCCCCCCTCTGCTCCAGCGCCTCCCCCCCTCCCTGCCTGCAGCTTCGCTCCATAAGACGCCACTGATTTTTCATCCTACTTTGGGAGGAAAAAACTGCGTCTTATGGAGCGAAAAATACGGTATATATTGTTATCATTTACTATTCTTTATTTTTAAAAATGCTGCTTATTGAAAAGATCACTTTTACTGCCCTTGTATCAAGGGTGCAGTGCAGAAATCATGGGCTGCCCGAAAGCAGTTGAGGACATTTTTTCAATCCTTATATGAAGAGACCCCAAAATTAGAACAATATAGTCTTAAGGAAGAGAACCTGCTCTTTCTAATGGTGCTAAATTGAAGAGGATTGTAGCTGTCCCACAGGATCAAATGGGGGATCAAAGATAGGCATAATTTGGCAAAAATCCATTACTTACCAACTTTGAACTCTTATATTTTTTCAACAACTTGAAGGAAAGTGCTGCAAATTGGAACTTCTCATTGCAGCTGTGTACTGAGTCCTGCCAAAAATCAGCCTCAAATGCCAAGTAGTTTTGAAACTACAGCAGCCTGAAGATTGCTGTAAATTCATTTTTGAGCGGGTTTTTTTTGCAAAGTTTGAGCCTGAACCATGTAAAAAGTAAGAGGACTAGGTACATGGGGTTTTGACAGTTTATAAAGCCTTACTTACAAGGTGTGCAGGTTCTCCAAATATCTCCAACATACTACTGAAACTGCCACGTTTACAGCTTGTGGAGTTTGTCCAAAATGTCATTTTTGTTGACTCAGCTTTTTGCAACCTTTACTTGAGGTCTTCTAGAACAGTGTTTTTGGACCTTTTTTGAGCCGCGGCACATTTTTTACATTTTAAAATCCTGGGGCACATCACCAACCATAATGACACCCTAAGACACTTTCCTCCCTTTTCCCATCCCTGTCTCCTCCCCACCCTTGTGTTTTGTGTGTGTGTGTGTCTGTGTATACACACTCTTGAACCATTTCCAAATACAGGTGAGGGCTGGGGTTTTTTTTGTCTCTTATTCTTTGGGTGCTTTTTTATCATATGCTTTAAATCAAGAGTCACTTCTCTCTCTCTTTTGTTTCTCTCTTGCCTCTCATTCTCTGTCTCAATCCATTTTCTCATTTCTCTTTTTTTCCTCTCCTTTTTGCTCATTTATCTCTCTCTCTCTCTCTCTTGCTTTCTTTCTCTCTCTTTCTCTCTCTCTCTCTCTCACTCTCAGCAAAAAGTTGTGAGACTGGAACCTGAGCTTCCTTTTTCGCGGCACACCTGACCATGTCTCGCGGCACCCTAGTGTGCCATGGCACACTGGTTGAAAAACACTGTTCTAGAACTCCCGATTTTTAGTCTTTTGAACTAAAATTTTGCACAGCATAGTTTTATATCATAAAGAAACTGTCTGCCAAATTTAATCAAAAATATGAGGTGGTACGGTAGGCACACTGGTCCACTTGACACGGAATGACTGTTGATACTCTCCCCTTCTAATTTCACTGTAAAATGTTGTCAAAAATTATGTCAGCTTTTATCTTTCATGTAATGTGATGTTTTCTGGTTACTTCTGCAAAAGGCAACCAGGTGGAGTAGATCTTGACTATCATCAAATCTGTATTTTTAAAAATATGTGTTATAGTTGGCAGTATAACTAAATTACGGGTAGGATCAAGTTTATACATAATTGTAAAGTAGTGAGCAATAATAATAATATAGGGTATTAAAACAGTAAGGAAAACTGTTGTGTCAGCCCTCTTACATGTTCTTAGGCACATGTTTCAAGTGTATAGAGTGAATAATACAATTTTTTTTGGTCAATTTTAAAACCTCTAAATATAAACAGGTGGTAGATAGCTCCATTAATAGTAAATAGTATTCTTAACCCATTTAGGTGGTGTTAAAACATTTATTTTTATTGAAATGTATAAATACTTATCTATCTTGTATGCGGTGTTTAAATGCTAATTTTATTTTTATGTTTGCAAATTTTATCTCTTTATTCTAGCAGTTTGTTCTGCTGCGATGGGCGAACCTCAGCATGTGAGTGCCCTCCCACCACCTCCAATGCAATATATTAAAGAATATACTGATTGAAAATATTCGGAAAGGTTATAGCTCCTAAGCCTCCACCACCTATTAAAGATAGCTATATGATGTTTGGAATCAGTTCCAGTGTGATGATCTAATTATTCGACCATTAGAAAGGCCAGGGTATTGAACGATTACATCCCATGCAGTTTGGATCATAAAAAGGAGTTAAGGAAACTCAACATGTCTATCCTGATCAACTTCTTAGATCTCTTGGATATATTAATAAGAAGCCCAGGCAGCATAAAAAGAGAAGAGAAACTGGAAGATTTAAAACTGCTATTTGTTCATGTGCATCACCTTATAAATGAATATCGGGCCTCACCAAGCCAGAGAGACTTTGAGAGTCATGATGGAAGTACAGAAACGTCAGCGTCTGGGAAACCGCAGAGAGATTTCAGAAACATTTAGAACGAGTTGTATGAGATGATTCAGAATTGCTTGGCTTCTCTGCCAGAAGATTTACCTCATTCAGATGGAGCAATGAGAATAAAAGCTGAACCAATGGACACTGAAGACAGCATAAACTGTATTGATCAACAAAGAACAATCTCTAGTGCGAAAAAAGATCAGGTTTTGGATAAAGATGCTAACATGTGTAGCATTATTGATGAAATGACCTGATAACGTTTTGGAATTCATGGTCTTTCAGGGAACTTGCAACTGATGCTAAGAAATTAAAATTTGACATTTCTTTTTCTTTTGCTATGATGATTTAAACAGTAAGGGAACACAGTGTATAAATCAGCAAATATTTATTTAGTTTTGCCTGCTTGACTGTAAAGAATATAAATCTTACTGATAACTATACCTGTTATGTTAACTATGCAATTTTATCAATATCCAAATTTTGCTGATGGTCATTTATTGAAATATTTATTGAAGTATTTTAAGGAATTTAAATACATGCTGTGATTCCTTGTTTAGGTTAAATTAAAAGACATGTTATACCATAGCAACACTATTATGTATACAGAGTGGAGGTAAAGCAGTAAATATTTTTTCTTGTATTATGAATGTTTGTGAATTAAAGCAACTGCTTCTGAAGATAAAGGAAACTTGTCGACTAACATTAAAAAGAATGCAATTCTAAATTCTTTGAGATAACTTTAAAATATTTAACAGATGACTTGAACCAAATTAGCCTTGTATTTTACAGGATGCACCATATTGCTTCCCTCGGATTTAAATATAACTCAGTGTTATTGGGTTGTAAAATAGTTGTTCCTCAGACCATGTGAGGGGAAGTAGATATTTTTCTGACTTCAATCTCTATAGAATTTTTACTTTGTTAGTATGGTATAACAAGAGGTGGTTTTGTACTAATTAAAAGTATTAGGGAAAGTAATGTTTTGCTTCTATTTATCCTCCCCACCACAATTGTATTTCTTTATACCATATATCATGCAATTTAGAAATCTTCCATTTCTCCAAAGCAGCTTTCCAAACTAATCTTAATTATTTTTGTATTGATTTTTAGTGGGGTTTTTTGTTTTTCCCCTATATGTTGAGTAAAAAAAAATTTGTGTGCTAATTTGAATTATCTCAAAATTAGAAAATACAAAGAACAGTAATGAAAATTCACCTCAAGAATTCAACTATGTAAAAAAATACTTATCCAAAAATTGTGTTTGGATATTCTCTGTCTGTCTGTCTGTCTGTCTATCAGATTTCTATGCTATCCTATTCCTCTAACTCAGGGTGGCTCACAACAGAGTAATACATAACAGATAGAAACCTAAATTTAAAATATACTAAAACCCCAATTACTAAAAATACCAATCACTCATACTCAAGCAATCAAACATAAATTTGTTTGTCGACCGGGGCTAGGTGTTAATCGTAGCAGCCCCAAGCTTCAATAGGTCTTCAAACAATTGGGTGGGACGAGCGGCGCGTATCCAGCAGAAGCGGCGGGATTCAAAGTGCTGGGGTGGGGGGTGTCCCGACAGCCCCCCCACCCCAGCACTTTGAATCCAGTAGCTTCTGCTGGATACGGGCGGTGGGTGGGACGAGCGGCGCGTATCCAGCAGAAGCGGCGGGATTCAAAGTGCTGGGGTGGGGGGTGTCCCGACAGCCCCCCCACCCCAGCACTTTGAATCCAGCAGCTTCTGCTGGATACGGGCGGTGGGTGGGACGAGCGGCGCGGAAGCCAGGGGCTGTGACAGCTCGCCCCGCCCATCGCCCGTATCCAGCAGAAGCGGCGGGATTCAAAGTGCTGGGGTGGGGGGTGTCCCGACAGCCCCCCCCACCCCAGCACTTTGAATCCAGCAGCTTCTGCTGGATACGGGCGGTGGGTGGGACGAGCGGCGCGGAAGCCAGGGGCTGTGACAGCTCGCCCCGCCCATCGCCCGTATCCAGCAGAAGCTGCTGGATTCAAAGTGCTGGGGTGGGGGTGTCCCAGACCTGCTGCCTTTTCCCGTGCCCGCCGCCGGCCCAATCCTGCGCCTCCTGCTTCCCCCCCCAGCCAAAAATACAAAGGGGTCTCCGGCGGCAGACCGTCTTTGTGTTTTTCACTGGGAGGGCGGAGCAGGAGGACCTTCCTGACTCCCTCCCCCAGCGCCGGACCTCCTGCCCTCCCAGCCAAAAACCCAAAGCGGCCTCCCGAACGTTTTCCATCTTACGAACCTGCCGCCGCCGCCGAGAAGCCCCGCCGCCCGGCTGTCACCTTTAAAACAGCCGGGGGGCTTCCCAGCAGCTTCCCAAAGCCGAACGCCAAACCCGAACTTCCGGCTTCGGCTTCCGGGAGGCTGCTGGGAAGCCCCCCCGGCTGTTTTAAAAGGTGACAGCTGGGCTGCGGGGCTTCCCAGCAGCCTCCCAAACGCCGAACCCGGAAGTTCGGGTTTGGCGTTCGTAAGACGAAAAAAGTTCGTAAGAAGAGGCAAAAATTTTCTGAACCCCGGGTTCGTATCTCGGGTTGTTCGTAAGACGAGGGGTTCGTATCTTGAGGTACCACTGTATTACTAATGATAATTGATGGTAGTGATAATATTTTAGCTACTATCTTTGCAATGTTGATTCAGCTACACTTTATAATATACATGAGGAAAATTACACTCAAATTTATAAACAAGAGTCCAAGAAATATGGGTGGTTTTGCTTTGATGCTCCATCTTCATTTGGCATGTATGATTTAGTAAACCGCGTAATTTATACAGTGGGTATCAAACCAAGGTAGTTTTTTTTCTAATCTGTTTATTTTTGCTTTTAATAATACTACAATGCTGAGAATAGGTGAAAGCCCACGTATAAGAAGCAGAAAAATAGCTCTGGATTAAAAATAATTTATACACTGAAATAAGTTCTTTTTCTTGAAAATAGATGAAAATAATTTCTGATGGGTAACAATGGGAGTTGATTTTTTTTCCTCCCCTAATTATGTGCAGCTTGTTTATGGAGATACCTGCAATTTATTTATTTATTCGATTTTTATGCCACCCTTTTCCTTAGACTCAGGGCAGCTTACAACATGTTAGCAATAGCACTTTTTTTTTTTACAGAGCTAGGCTATTGCCCCCACAATCCGGGTCCTCATTTTACCCACTTCAGAAGGATGGAAGGCTGAGTCAACCTTGAGCCGGTGATGAGATTTGAACCGCTGACCTTCAGATCTACAGTCAGCTTCAGTGGCCTGTAGTACAGCACTCTACCTGCTGCGCCATCCCAGCTCTTCAATAGTCTTAATATTTAAATATACTGTAGGAGATTTTATGCCTCAACAGGAGGCAGCACCAAGCTGACTTTGGCTGAGCTCAAAGTATGGATGTCTTCTCTCAGCAATTGCATATAGATATTAAAAAGCATCAGGTTTGGTGGTACCTTTACAGGGAACAGCTTAAAAGTATACCACAATTAATGGTATTGAACGCCTCTAAAAGGAACTAGAGTTGCTCTCCCTCATGGAAAGATTTTCCATCCCATGTCCAGGATTCCACTCCCAGAGCCCTGGATATTGAATTCTGACCCCATTAACAGGAGATTCCACCAGCAGTGACACTATGTAATCCAGGCACATCAGAATGGCTACTCCTATGCTGTTCAATATTGCACAAATCCCAAATGTGCGTGGAGATCCCTTTGCATTGAGACCCTCAAGAATAAGGTTGAAAGCATCCTTCAACATCAAGAGGACTCATTCAAAGAAACTGCCAACAAAGAATAATACATTATTTTTCAAAAAGAATAAACCAATATCACGATGCAATGTTTTATTAAGAAAAAGTAATACAAAACTCCAGTCAAGTCACAAGTATTCTACTTACCATCCACTTTTATTTCCTGTCTGATACGTATTCAATGTAGCCACCACGTGCAGTATGGGCAGCATCAATGCGATAAGAGAATTCCTCCCAAACGCAGATTCTTTCCACTTATTCTTCCGAAACTCATGGTCGTCTTGAACTTTTTCCTTTATACAGACACCCACTCTTGAAACTGTCAAAACCACCTTTGAATGTTCTTAGGAGAGGGCGGATTAATGTCAAATTGCCTTCAAAAAACTTGCTGTACCTTGATAACCAAATTTGTTTTTGCAAACTTGAAAACACAGAGTGCCTTTTCCTGAAGATTCACCATTCTGAGGGTAAACAAACAATTGAACGTTGCCAGAAGAACAGTGCAACTATATCGCCTCTGTGGCAGCCATTCAAAATTTAGATAATTTCTCTTTCAAATGGTCACTGAGTCATTACATGAGGATGCTTGAGAACTAAAGCAATCAGTCATGAAATCGGTTCATTCTTTTTGAATAATCCTGTAATTTGAAGACAAATGGCTTGAGTGTCTGAGTGAAATATACAGTAACTGCTGAGAATCTCTGAGAGTCCAAAATTGTGCCTTCAACTTCATATTGAGAACTGCAAATTACGTTGCTGTTATTGTTTCTTTAGTGACTATCTAGTAGAGAATTTTCTGGGTGATCAAAGGACTGTTACAATCAATCCTTTACAGAGATGGGAGAACCTTCAAATGTCTGCTGTGACAACGATGTAAGACCAGAAAGCAAGGAATTTTCTTAAAGCTTGATGTTCATGCTGTCTTATAAAAGTTAAGGAATGGCATTCAGAAAACCATGACTGGATATGCAGGACTGGTTTCAGTTGCTACAGTCTAATGATGGGCAGTGTTCCCTCTAATTTTTTGGGGGGGCGGAAAAGTATAGTGTCTGAGCGGCAGTCCCTTTGGGACTGGGCGGCACAAAAATAATTAATTAATTAATTAATTAACAAACAAACAAATAAATAAAAAACCCACCCTGTTTTGCCTCAGAGAATTTCAAAATAAAATACTGTACTGTGTGTCTATAACAGTGAGCTCATAATAGGGCAACTCTATCAATATCAAAATGCCACTTAAATAGTTGAGCTAGTTTCAAACTAGATTTTGATTTTCTTTCTCTCTTCCTTACTCCCATTCTTTTTCTTTCTCTTTTTCTTCCTCTCTTTTTTCTATCTGTTTCTCTCTCTTCCTCTCTCTCTCCTTCCCTCTCACTCTTTCCCTCTCGACTTCTGGGCAGGTTTGGAAAACTCTGAGTTGATGGTGATTTTTAAGTGAGCGATTGCTCACTGCTCAGCTTAGAGGAAACTATGATGATGGGCACAAGTTTTTGGAAAAAGTCTGGCTGACCCCATGGAATCTTGACCCATCATAGCATGTGGAATCTAGCTAAAGGGAATTGATTAGGCAATTAGTACATCTTTGAGCAATGAGCATAGTGGCATTCTGGAAAACTCTCATCTACTCCTTAAAAAGAAAGCCTTACAATGAAATTGCTGGCTCCAGTGTATCCATTAAATACTTAGCTAATTCTTACTGAAATTGACTTAAAATGAAGGTTTTTTCACAGTAGGAACGCTTTAATCATATTTGTATATCCAAATTCATCCTGGTTTCTGCTATAATGACATCAAACCTGTTTTCAGAGATGCTTCTGCTGCACTTTTATTTTTCTATTGAGAAATATTAATTTATTCTTGTAATCGGACTACATTACACTTTGGAAGATTTGTGAGAATTTGGCCTTCGCTTTAATCAGGTCTATTTTTCAGATTAATTTCACTTCTGTGACATCTAAACAGTAATTACAAACTGCAATTATGCTCTGTCTTGTAAAGGTTTCATTTGCTTACCTATTAAAAAGTTTCTGTCTAAAATGCATTGGCTCAAAGATTGGCCCACTCATCAAAAGTTGTGTTGTGGGAATAGAGAGTACATAAAATATACAATCGGAAGGGAATGGGTTTTTTAATTGGAGTCCTCTTAAAGTCATTTTTCCATTCTCTAACCTTTTATAAGGTTCTGCAAACTGCCAGCTTAAATTTTGCATAGGTTTTCTGAGAAAGTTAAGTGTACACTTGAGCAAATTAAAATTAGAAATAAACTTCAGATAGCTTGGGGGGGAAAAACACCAGCCAACACATCGAATCCCTCGGATTAAAACTGCACTTTAATGAACTTTAAATTGATTAAATTTTAGACTAATTGTGGAACTGGGTTTAGTAAAGCTTACTATTTACTTAATATAGATCAGTGAATCATACTTTAGCAGGAATGAATTTGAGTATCCAGAACAGAATCCTTGCCACAAGAATCAATTTTCTTTGCTGATTTTTTTTCTCTTTGCAGAGTGATACAAAAATGTTTGCACAAAACTGGAAAAACAAAAACACCATCAGAAGAAAACTTAATTAGAAAAATCTTAGAATGCACTGAAATGGACAAACTTACAAAAGAAATACAAGGGAAAGAAAACAATATTGTAAGGTGTGGCAAAATGGTATGAATGGTTAGAAAAAAGAGACAAAGGATAAGAGAATAATGCAACAAAGAGGATAAAGGAGTTGTTAAAATATATTAAAAATAAACAAATACAAGGGAAATAGATATAATATGATGTACTGTATATGATTTATATAAATAGAATTGTGTAAATATATATATATAAAAATGAAAGAGGAAAAAACTAAAATTCAAACTAACAATGACACAAAACTTGTGAAGAAGGAAATTGTATAAATTTCCATGTCTGCCTTTTTAAATGTTTAATTTTTTAAAAAGTTGTTTGCATTTTCCCTTCCCTTCATTTTATGTCTTGTAAATCAAAATAAAGCCAGTCTGACCTTTGTAACACTTTTCCAGATTAAAAGCATGCTTCTGTTTTTGTTAACTGTCTCTACACCCTCTCCCCTTCATCCTTTCTATGATCCAGACCAGGGGTCCCCAACCTTTTGGACCTCAGACCACCAAATTCATAATTTTAAATCCTATGGCCCACTGATGGGAGCTTAGCCACCTTTTGAGCCTAAATGTCTGCTTCTGTGAAGCCTCCAGGTGGGAGGCCCAAGAGAAAGTGCCTAGTCTAAGCATATAACCTGGAAACTTCTTTTGTGTTCTTTCTCTCAAGAAGCTTGGTCAATCTGAGTGAAGGAAAATGAAGACAGACAGACTGACGGTGACTTGCTGATGTTGGTAGGAAAGTCAGCCCCATAATCCAGAGCTGTAGTACAACAACAACAACAAGAATCAACATTATCTGATTAGTCAATCGACCATATCAAAGCAAAAACAGGAGTGCAGCCCTCGCTGGCCAGAATGATGTAATGGTGCCTTTGTGATGGGAGAGGGAGTGGCCCAAGCAGGCTAAAGTAGTGGTGGCGATGGCTGAAGATACCGGAGCAAAGCACTACTTGCATTTGTATGGCATCAGCATTCTGCCTTTTCTGCAGTATATATTTATTTTATTTTATTTATTAGATTTGTATGCCGCCCCTCTCCGTAGACTCGGGGCGGCCCACAACACAATAAAACAGTTCATGACAAATCTAATAATTTACAATTTAAAATATTTTTTAAAAACCCCATTATTAGGCAGACATACATACAAAAATACCATACATAAATTGTATAGGCCCGAGGGAGATATCTCAGTTCCCCCATGCCTGATGACAAAGGTGGGTTTTGAGGAGTTTACGAAAGGCAAGGAGGGTAGGGGCAGTTCTAATCTCTGGGGGGAGCTGATTCCAGAGAGTCAGGGCCACCACAGAGAAAGCTGTTCCCCTGGGGCCCGCCAACCGGCATTGTTTAGTTGACAGGACCCGGAGAAGGCCCACTCTGTGGGACCTAATCGGTCGCTGGGATTCGTGCAGCAGAAGGCGGTCTCGGAAATATTCTGGTCCAATGCCATGAAGGGCTTTATATGCACCACCTGGTGGCGCCAAGGCAGCCTTCATCTTCTTCTCTTTGAGACTCAGTGGTAAACAGTGTCCAGAAAGCAATACAGCAGAAAGAAGCAGCCAAATGTCAACCTTAGCTTTGCTGTTCATTGCGGATGCTAGATTGGTCCCTGCAAACTCTCATCTCTCGAGGAGCCCAGCCAAAGTTTCCTGCACCACTTCAGCGAACGCTTTTTGAGAGACAAGAGTTTGCAGGGGGACAATCTAGTGTCCAGGCTGGCTACAAGAGAAATATTCTCTGCCACATTTGAGATTTCTAGTTGCAATGGACAGCAAAGCTATGGTTGAATCTGGCAACTTCTCTCCGCTAACAGGTGACCAAGCTAACTGCCTGAAAGACCCCATCCTGTCCCTGGGAGGCAGTGCTGAATTGCAAGAAATACAGGAACTTTGGCTAGGCTTCTCGAGAGAAATGCAAAGATTTTTCTGCAGACGACCAAAATTTTCCCACAGACTGCCAGTGATCCGTGGACCACCAGTTGGTGACTACTGGTCCAGATAAAACGTTATAAAAATATAAAACTTCATAATTAGCTATGGTAACTGCTTGGAGTAAAAATAAAAGTTTATTTGACAGCATAACAGGCAATGTAGCTATGAATTAAAAAGACAGGTATAGTGATATTTCTAGGAAAGTCTGCTCTTTGTTCAGGAAGCACACAGCCATGTTTGCCTTGGGAGGGTACATATTACCAAGGGTCCAATAGGGAGAAAATGCAGCTTTCTTTCCCTGTGGCCATGATAATTTTTTCTATTTTATGTGTTCAGGTCTTAGTTTTCGGGTGATGGGTCTGGTACCATGAGAATCACATTGTGGGAATAAAGTATTTCCATGTCTTCAGCAATTTTTCTTTGATTATGGTTGAGTGGCTGCTGTTATCAATTTCTTAGTGAAAAACATTAAGTCAGTTTCTGCCTATGTGTCAACATGGGGGAAAGACTTAGCAGTTTTTGGCATTATTGTGTGATGACCCAGGGCACAGCACAGAGATAACATTAAAAAAACAGCCCTTTAAGTGTTCTAACTCTCCCGCAAACAAACCACAAGCAATGTTTGGTCACAATTAGTCCATCCCAGTGCTGTCTGCACCAAGGTTGATGGCAATAAATCCCAAATTTATCTAGCAAAACAAGAACAAAGCAAAGAATTCAGGAACCAAGAGTTACATATACTGTAATCAGTCCAGAATGCCACACAGGAATGCAAGGATTCTTGGCATGTTCAAACAACTCTTCAGGAACTTCCTCTCGTTTAAACTCCATCCCCAGGTGTGCCTTGTGAAGGGAATCGGGGGCCTTTTCTTTGTATGCCATCTTCTGCATTCTTCCCTGTGTGCCCTAAGATGAGGAAAGGGTGGACCTTGGTCTTCATCTAAACCCCTCTCTCTTGTTCTGGCCAGCCTGACTTTGCTTTTCCCTAGTTTCCTCCACAACCAACGGAACCACTTTCCCACTTTCTGTCAGCTGTTTGTCTTTCACCTCTGATTCAGACTCCAAGGAAGGCATGACATATTATGTGTTCATTCACTGACAGGTCAGGGACAGTCAGGGTTTCATACAGGTGTCAGGAAACTTCTGCCTCTCATTCAACATGGAATGGAGCATTCTTATTACCCTCAGATTCAGCTGGATAAAGTTGAAGTTGGTATTCAAGTGATAGAACAAAATATTTTGTTAGGGGAAAAAGGGCTAACATTGCTCTCTACCATCAAATCTAATCTTCCAGGACTTCCTCTGACAATCCAGTTTTTGGATAAATGGTCCTACTTCCCAACAAAGTCCAAATCCACCCATAATTATGCAATTGAATTTTATTTCTTTTTGTTGCATTCGTCATGTAGTTGCGTCGGCCTCCCCCCCTCTTCTAGATGACTATTTTTATTTTCTAAAATAGCAATGGAGCCCATCTATAGCTGAGAAGTATTCTTAGAAAGAAAGAAAGTGCTATAGGTGGCAGCGGGGGATTATGGATAGAGATTTCCCTAGTCCAGTAATTGAGAAATGTACTTGCCCTGGAAGGATCCGTACTCCCTTTCAAGAAGCAGATACATACTGTGGCTGTTTTTATCAGTGGAGGATTTTATTGGGGGGGGGGGGTTTAAGCTCTGGTTAGGTATTCCCTCTTGGCAGCACCACATTTGCCAAGAATCTGCTATGCAGCATCTAAAAATAATACATTTTTGATACAGGAGCCCCAGTTGTGAAATTATCTTTTTGTTCAATTTGGACAAAAATTGGACAATGCATTTGCCTAATGAATTGTTTTAATTAAATAAGTCATTTGAATTGGTGCAGGTGTACCTTACACTGACTCTGAATTAAGGAGATATTTTACAGTTTTATAATTTTATAATTTATTTTTGCATTCCCAATTTGGAATTATCATGATTGCAATGAAAAAATGGAAAGCATCATTTTGAAACATTAGAAGAACTGAAAAAGCAATAGTGAGATTTCAAAGCTAAAGCAAACCCAGCAGAAATCCAGTTCTTTGAATTTGTGTGTTCTGTTCTGTTCTGTTTCATTCTGTCCTGTCTCATCCCATCCAATTTGAGCATGTTCACAGTCATGCCCACACAACAGTTTCAGGCAAACTTTCTTTCTATATAAATTTATCACAGGAAGGGGAAGTTCTGGTCAAAGCTACATAAAGTGCACTGTGATTGATGACATGCAGCAATCTGAAGTCAGAGAAGTTCAGAAACTTGTTTGAGAAAAGCCATCTATTAAATAGGCAGAAGGGAATCTTTTCTGCGGTTTGTCCTTTACCATGTTTTCTTGCTTGCTTCTGGAACAGATCCTCTTCATGATATTAACAGGTAACTAAATTTTCCTAAAGCTATACATAGATAACACCTTTGTAAGAGTATTGCTTCAATCCTTTAGAGGTAGTATGATTCTGGTCAGAATTTTGGCAAGTTATTGCATGTATTTTAAAGCTGCTATTCTAATACTAGGATGAAAATTAGATTGTTCATATATGAACAAACATGATAGAATTGGGATGGATGAATGAATGAAAAGTTATATAGTGACATCATCTTCATATGTTATTTTTACATGGTAGAAAATAAAGGTAGTATGCATTCTAATGTTAATCCAACACCAGCAGTGTCTTATTTAGAGTGTCCATTGAAACTGATAATATTGATTTCCAATATTGCATCCTGTTGTGGTTAGCTCTGGCCCAGCTCCTGCCCCAAGGACTGTGGATGTGGGGGAGACATCCACATGCCCCTACTCTTCCTGCCTTCCGTAAACTTCTCAAAACCCACCTTTGCCGTCAGGCATGGGGAAACTAAACATCTCCCCCTGGGCCCGCTGAATTTATACATGGTATGCTTGTGTGTGTGTATGTTAGTATAGGGTTTTTTTAAAACTTTTAATATTTTAATTAATTGGATTATGTATTGGATTGTTTTTTCACTTGTTGTGAGCCGCCCCGAGTCTTCAGAGAGGGGCGGCATACAAATCCAAATAATAAATAATAAATAAATAAATAAATAAATGCTGCAGGCCTGTTTTGCCCCTGATGGAATCTGCTGATGAAGGCTCCTCTGACCAAGAAGACGTGAGTGACAGGGAGGAGGAGAGTGTGGCAGACAGCTCAGAAGGAGATCAATTATCTAGCTCCTCCTTGGATTCAGAACAAGAGTTAATGATACAGCCATGCATGCGGAGAGCGATGCATAGGCAACAACAACTGAGAGATTATTATCAAAGAAAATGAGGCCACCTGCGGTTGGGTGGGGCTGTGGTAATTAGTGAGGCTGCTATAAATAGCAGCCTGTGGGTTTGGCCATTGTGGAGGATTATCTGATCATTGTGTTTCGTGACTGCTTTACTGACTTTGACTTTTTGTGTGCTGATTTTTCCCCGCTTTGGAACTAAACCAGAGCAAAGTGTGTTTCACTTTGTGAAAGAAGGACTGTGAATTGCCTCACAGCTGCAAGCTAAGTATCACAGAACTGATAAGGGACTTGTACAAATTACCAGTTTGTTTGGAGACTAGTGCTCTTTGCTATACCAAAAGAGGGCTTAGTGTAAGTGAATTGTCATGATAAAGAACATTGTTTTGAATTTTCAAACGTGTGTATGTCTGAAATTTGTACCTGTGAATTTTTGGGAGGAGTCTAGCAGAGAGCCCGACAGAACAACATCCAATAGTGGGTATGCACCGGAGCTCCATTCTGGTGGTGGCCACCAAATTGCGTAATTTGTGCCAGTCTGGTGTGCGGCACCATCTTTTTTTCTGAATTTTTGGGCCTTTTTTTGTTTCCTGTGGATGCACAAAAGCAAAATCTCATGCTCTTGTGCGCGAGATTTTATCAATTTTTTGCTTCCACACATGCATAAAAGCAAAAAAATCACTAAAATTGTGCATGTGTGAGTGTTCCCTCGCTAGATTTCAGCATGTTTTTGCTTCCTGCACATGCACAGAAGAAAAATCGTGCAAGGGGATGTGCACATAGGTGCACACAGGCACACAAGAGCAAGTGCCCGAATCAGCATAATGTGTGCATAGCGCACTAGTATGCAGTTAAGTGGAACCCGCCGTTGACTACATCTGAATCTTTTAGTGCAAAAAGTAACAAAAGTCAAAATAAAATGTACACATTTTTACAAATAACATTTGCAAATTTGACACTCCTTAATTACTCTGTGCAGGGCAATTAGGTATAGGCAGTGAGTGATCTGTAATCTTCATTAATGCCAATTGGGAAGGATTAGTTGTAATCATGTTGAGACAATATATCTAGCATTAATTGCAATATTTGTGGTTATCTGGCTTAAAATAGACAACAGTGACAATTGTGCTTTAAGAATTTTTGAGCTTTCTCAATTGAGCATTATCTCCATTATGCAAATATGTGACTTAATTATATTTTTACAGTTTTATAAAATAAGAATAAAATAGGAAAATGTGACCATCTATCCACTGTATATAGTGACAAAAAACAGTGCCAAGATATGAAAAAGAAACTCTCAAAAACAGAACTTTCACAGTAAGGATATGCTGCTGAATTTTTCCATTTTATGAACATTTTTTAAAAGGTTACTTAGTAATAAAATTTTAATTTTGAGGGGAGAAACCAAGTTCCTGGCAGGCAACCACAGGGTATGTGTGGGTATGTGTTTCAATCAGCATTTTTGCTTTCTTTATATTACTCAGCAAACAGGTGTTGATGTCATAATATTTGCTTGGGAGGATATTTCAGATGGTGATATTTTAATTCCTCTAAGGAAAGCTGATTAGAAGAAAGTTCTTTTAGAAGCTGTGGCTTAACATGTTCCAATCCAATATTGTTGTTTGTTTTAAAATAATAATTGTAACTTTTCTACAGGTTGCTTCACATCATATGCTGAAACTGTCATAGAAGGAAAAGTGGGTGAAGACATCACTTTGCCCTGTCATTATTCAGTTAAGGATAATGGACACACAGACATTTGTTGGGGACGAAGTTGCCCTCCACTGGGTTGTTCCAATAAATTGATCAGCATGGATAAATATCTGAAGATAGATGGGCAACTCCAAAAATACCATCTAATGGGAAATGTCAGTCAAGGAGATGTATCTCTGACCATTTATAGCATTACAGAAGACGATGCGGGGACATATTGTTGTCGATTGGAGTATCGAGGCTTGTTCAATGATGAGAAAATATTTTTTAAATTACTGGTCAAGGAAGGTGAGCAGAAGATGTAAATTTGTCACGTTCTCCTTCGGTATAGTACAAATGATTATTTTTAACAAAAAATGCTTGTAAGTTTGAAAAGTATTATTTTTATGAACTTAATCTAATGCCCTCTCTCACCACAATGTCATGTACAAAATGATATTTACTTGTGTTATGTATTATGTATGTGCTATTTATGAATTATGATATAGCCATTAACATTACGGGTTTCATTTGATATGGTATCTTCTATTGTGTTCTTTATAAAAGATACAATTCCATTCACACATGCATACCTTTATTATGTAGGTATGTGCTCACCTACATGTATATACAGTATATATATAACCTGTTGCATGTTGGATTTTGGGGGGCAATTTTTCTTTAGTAGATTTTTTTTTCTGGGTGTTTTTTTCTTCTCCACGTGCACAGAAGCCGAGTTTCCGGCACAGTTTATGTGATTGCCATCTTGTTTTCAGCTGTTTTTTTTAAAAAAAAAAAAAAATCTGACTTTGTGCCACTGTGCCCATGTGCACACATGAAGTGTGTATGCAACCATGAGACATGTCCATGTGGCACGGGAGGAAGCGAACCAGCAGTGAGATAAGTTAGCACCCACCCCTGTACAGTATATATGTATGTGTATATTTATAAATATATGTATGGGTCTGTATGTCATTTGAAACGATGCGTTCCAAGTTATACCATCCAATTAAAACAAACACGAATCTCCCAAAGCATCTTCAAATATCAGTCTAACCAGGGGTGGGCTGCTGCCCAGACAGGGAGAAACCCAGTAGGGTAGAAAAAATGGAGCTCAACCCCAATTTGCACTGAAAGAAGTTGAAAGAAATACAAGGCATCCTGTATAAGCCACGCCCACAGTGTGGTAGTAAAAACTTTGGTAGCCCTAAGTCTAAGTCACTGAGTCTAACACCAAAAGATTTACTTAGTGCTGAAAATAGTGGATTTTGAAAAAATGGAATGAATGATCTTTACAAATTATATGGAATCCTGTCTTCCCAAAGTTTTCTAGATAGATAGATAGATAGATAGATAGATAGATGATATAGTGTTATATGAATGCAAGTTTGTTTTATTTTGTATTAATACTCTTATTTTTCAGCATTGCTTCATACAACACCTATATATTTCAGTACATCTAATTTTCCGCCTATATATTTTAGTACGTCTAATTTTGTTTCTGAACCAAAATCGGTATTCATTACTGAATCTTCACTCAATGTAAGTATCAATATAAAACTATGTATGTTTCTGTATTTCTCTCTCTCTCTCTCTCTCTCTCTCTCTCTCTCTCTCTCTCTCTCTCTCTCTCTCTCTCTCTCTCTCTCTGTATGCATATGAATTGGTAGTTATTTATGTTAAGTCTTCTGAAACCTAGCACACTTTATCTACTTCTCCTTTGTGCTCTCAATTTCCAGGAATTGGCTATAAATTTCAGTGTGGATCTGAAGAAAAAACAAGGGGGAAAGTGTTGATGTCCATGAATCAATGGGTGCCCATACTTGCCATTTCATAACTATCATGTTTCAAATGCTAGGCATTGAAAGGCATTATGATACTCTTCCCATCAGGAATTGGTCACTTAAAACAGAGCCACTATCAGCAGATCCTTGCCAAAATTAATTATGGGTTCTTTCTTATATTTTGATCCAATTTGCTCTTCGTCTTCCTCCAAAGCCATACCAGAGTCCTCCTCTGGCTCTTCTCTGGTTTATTCTGGATTAACATTGAGAAAATACAGAATGCTCTTCCCTAAGAAGCCAGAGAAGAGCCAGAGGAGGACTTTGGTATGGCTTTGGAGGAAGACGAAGAACAAATTGGATCAAAATATAAGAAAGAACCCATAATTAATTTTGGCAAGGATCTACTGATAGTGGCCCAGTTTTAGGTGACCAGTTCCTGATGGAAAGAGATGTATCACTGGACTATCTCAGGGTTACTATGAGGAACATCCTTGCTTATCTGACAAATAAAATGTCTTGGATCTGCTTGGAATTGGACTCTGAGTGCAAATGTCCAGTTGAACTGCCCATGGCAAGGTTTTATAGGATTATCTTGAGTAAATTCTGTAAAGTGTATTGAAGTTCTGCAATTTGTAAACTTGGCCATCTATTAGATCTAGATCTCCCCTGAATGGTTAAGACTGCACAGGACAGTGATGGCAAACATTTTTGGCACTGAGTGCCAAAACTGGAATGTGCGCACTGGAGTGCCGGAAATCCAAAGACCAGCTGGCTGTTGTGCATGCATGAGCAAGCCAGCTAGTCTGTGGGTTTCTGGCATGCACATGTGCACCAGCCAGCTGGAGCACCAGAAACCTGAAGACCAGCTCGGAGACAAACAAACAAACAAACAAACAAACACACCAGCCAGCTGGTCTTCAGGTTTCTGGTGCTCTGGCATGCACTAAGACCAGCTGGCCAATGCACTTGCGTGCTGGAAATCAAAAGATCAGCTGATGTTCTCAAAGAGAGGGCTCTTCATGCCACCTCTGGCACACATGTCATAGGTTCACCATCACAGGCATAGGAGATAACCTGTGACTGGGCCCAGTAACTGGCTGCTTCTTTGAGGAAAGGGTAATCCCCAATGCTTTGAAAGAGGCCACGGTGCATCTGCATCTTAAGAAGTTACCTCTGGACTTCCATCCAGTTTCTAAACTCCATTTTAAAGGGAAGGTGGTAGGAGAGGATGATCAGGTTTAGTCCCAAAGGACCCTAAAGCAACATTGTCTAGACCCATACCAGTTTGCTTTCATAGGCAATATTGTATTTATTAATGATCTGTGGTAGAGCTGGGATGCGATTGATGTTCATCCTGGTGCTCCTTCATCTCCCAGCAGTTTCTGATATATTTGATAATTATAAGCTGGGTTAGGTCAGGTATCAGCTGTTATTCAATTGTACATTCAATATCAGGGGGACTAAGTGATGCTATTGAGGCCCTGACTGTGTCTGTGGAGATCTGGCTTCGGAAAAGCACACTCAGGTTCAATCCTAGCAAGAGTGAGGAACTATTTTTTTTATATATATATTCCCAGTTCTGGGAATATTCTATTTATCATTGCACAGTTTGCAAAAACCATTTTAAAACTCTGAATTCCATTTTAAAAAGTAAAGATTGAAGGTCAATGTTATTATTATACTCAATTCTCTCCATCTGTAACACACCTAATAGACAACTAGTGATGAAGACAGTTCAAATCACAGTTGGAATACTGTGTGTGTTTATCCAAATACTGTTAGTATCTACATCTCCAAAGTTCTAAGGAAAATTATAAATGGAGTAGCAACTATTTTACTGCTAGAAAGAGATTATTTTTGTAATTTCCCATCATGTCTCACATTAAGAATGCTACTAACTGCATGACGTGGGCTTTTTTTCACATCCCCACTTCCTCTTTTAGCTTTTTTTAAAAAGCAATTTGCCAAATGAGAGTTTATCTGAACAGTTGCATAACATTTTTGACTTTTCTTGTGACTAACTTTCCAAGCAACATAAGGGTGAGAGCCAGTTGAATATTTTATGGGCCAAATTTTGAATTTATAACTATATATTTTAAGGTTTGAATAAATCTTTCTGAAACACACACACTAGAAGTGTCAATTCTGAGGAAGAGTTAGAAATGAATGAATGGAGAGTAGTCTTTCTTATACTAAAATCTTGAACTGATGGGATAAATGCTCCTATTAACCGTCATGAATGCTAATAATGTTAATACTTTAGAGCTTGCTGGCTTCAGTCAACACAGGGTAGCTGTTCTGCCCAGCACTGAGCCCCCCAGAAGTCAGATGAACACCACCGGTTTTAAATAATAAGGGATTTCAGTATGTACAAGAAGTATTTGTAGTTCAGGTCTTTTCAAAATGAAAGTAAAGTCTTTTATGGCTTCCCTGTACTGATTATAAAGTCTTATCAGCTGGCTAGAGTCCCAGAAAGAAAATAATAAGGGATTTCAGTATGTACAAGAAGTATTTGCAGTTCAAGTCTTTTCAAAATGAAAGTAAAGTCTTTTATGGCTTCCCTGTACTGATTATAAAGTCTTATCAGCTGGCTAGAGTCCCAGAAAGAAACAAGCATGACAATAATTACCCAGTTGGAATAATGTTCAAAAACAGAGATGTTTAGAGATTAGCTGGAAAGCCCGGAGCACCTCAGACAGCCAAGAATGTGTCTCTTTAAATCACAAGCCGAAAAAACAAGAGCTAGAAACTGGATGCTATAATGAACTATGTTGTTCTCTGCGCAAAAGCAGCTTGTTACTGAGGCTGTGACCCATTAGTCAGCAGTGCTACTTATGAGTAAACCTCCTCCTGAGTAACCACTCATGCTTCCTAGAGGCCCTGTGAATCCTAACATCAATAAGAGGCTTCTCCTCTTCTCCTGAGTCATTCATCCCCAGAGGTGCAGAAGGCCCTGGTCCTTCTTTATTCTCTGTGACACCATGTCCTCTTCAGTGTCAGTCTTGGATGCCTATACCGTGCCTCCACTGTTTCTGTGTCCTCTGAGCCCATGACTAATTGTGTAGGATGTGAGCGGGCCACAACAGGAGCTTTCATTAAATAAACAAACTCTTCAGCTCAGTGTGGTTCTGCTTTGATGTTTTTTGTTTATTTGCTTTTCCAGAATATTTCATTATATATGTCTATAATAGTAAACTTCATTAAACACCACCACTCTGCTAAACAAATAATTCCCCCAACACTGTCACACTATTTACTAAATCTGCACTACTATTTCTCATTATTCCTAGCACCTATCTCTTCCCACAAATGATTGTATGACTGTAAGTTTGTTGCTTGTATCCTTACAATTTATATTGACTGGTTCCTAATATGATTTGATTACTTATTTATACCCTAACTATCATTAAGTGTTGTACCTTATTATTCTTGACAAACCTATGTTTTCTTTTATGTACGCTGAGACTATGTGCACCAAGATAAATTTTTTCTGTGTCCAATCAAATTTGGCCAATAAAATTCTATTCTATCCTGTTCTAGTCTATTCTAAAGGAGCAAGTGAAGAATTCACCTTATTGGATAGGCATATATGTTGGAATTGGAACATGTGCAATTCTAATCACCATTCTAATCCTGCTAATTATAAAATGTAAGTATTGTGACCTTTATTAAGAGGGGTTTTTAGTGTGTCTGTGCTGGCCATGTAGTACTTTGCCTTGCCATGTTTCTTTGCTATACTTTATTTAGTCTTTCTTATAGGTCACTTTGGTCTCTACGTTATTCAGTAAGGCTTCATGGTATAGTAGCTTCATCACATCTTCTTCATTGTCCCTTAGATATTATTCCAATGCTTCTTTTCCCTTTTCAACTATCTGGTGTATTTGCAACATTCCACACCTACATATTTTCCTTGATATGTAGAGCCTGTGTAGATGAAGGGCATAAGCCATTGTCATTATTTTTCTGATCTTCCTGTCCAGGGCTTGTAGTTTGCTTGAGTCTGGTCCAATGTTCCAGCTGTGTATTGAATAATAATATTTGAAATTACCCAAATGTTAATTGCCTGGACGGTATTTCCTATACATACTTTGAACTTTAAGATCTTCTTCACTCTTCATGATGTATTAACTTCCAACCATCTTCTTGATTTTAATGTGTTTCATATTTTCATTTGGAAAAGGAGAAAAAGAAAAAGAGATGGGATTGTCTCTTGTCTCATGTATCCCAGTGGCCGGTCAGGGCCCACAGAGCTGGCTTTTTCCAGACCTAGGATTAGTTTTAATTGGATTTGATTATATTTGTAATGGGTTTTTAAGTTGTAGGATTAGTTTATAGATCTAAGTTTGGATTTCTCATATTTTTTTTGTATTTATTTCTATGTTGAAATTTGTCCTGAGTCTATGGGGAAGGGCAGCCTAAAAGTCCAAATAAATAAATAAAAATAAGTAAATAAAAATGCCCATGTATTTGTAGTGATCTTTTTCCAGAAGGGATATCTCCGGGACCACCTTCTGCCGCACGAATTCCAGTGACCAGTTCGGTCCCACAGAGTTGGCCTTCTCCGGGTCCCGTCGACTAAACAATGTCGTCTGGCGGGACCCAGGGGAAGAGCCTTCTCTGTGGCGGCTCTGACCCTCTGGAACCAGCTCCCCCCTGAGATTAGGATTGCCCCCACCCTCCCTGTCTTTCGCAAACTCCTTAAAACCCACCTCTGCCGTCACGCATGGGGAAACTGAAACATCTCCTCCTTGCCCATGTTGTTTTGGTGTTAGATTGATTGTGTGCTTGTTTTTTTAAATATTCTGGGGTTGGTTTTTTTATGAATTTTTTAGCTTAACATTGTAATTGGATTGGTGGGTATTGGATTTGTTATTATGTATTGTTTTTACTTTGTTGTGAGCCTCCCCGAGTTTGCGGAGAGGGGCGGCATATAAATCCAATAAATCTAATCTAATCTAATCTTGATTCCTTCAGTTTTCACTATTTCCCTCCTGTCTTGGCTATAAATATGGCTAGTACATCATTGAACAATGATTCTATGTCAGATGATGTTTTTCCATATAGCTTTAGATCATCTATAAAAGGAGATGGGATAACTAGAAGATGTTTTTGATATTTGATAGCCATGGCCTTATTTAATATTGTTCAGTTTTGTTATGAGACAAAAACAATTGTGATAATGAGTCTCCTTGAAAGATTCATCACTTGATATTAAATCATGCCAGTCTATCACCATTAACCAAGAACTGTGTCCTACATTGTGCAATTAATCTTGGTGCAAAACTTCTGATATTTCTACTGACTATTCTTACAGTATCTCTAGGTCCTCTAGAGATCATGTGGCAGAGTCAAATGACTTCTTATAATTAATCCAAGCTACATTCAAGTTGGACTTTCCTTCTCTTACAGTTTTCCAAAATAATCTTGACAATTAAAAGCTGATTTTTTTTGTTCCTTTGCTGTTTGGGCAGTTTCCTTTCTGTTCAGGTAGAAAGAGCTTATTTTCAACTGGAGTCTGCTGAACTGCATCAGCTACCATTCATTAGCAATTTGAAAGTGCTGATGAGCAGGGGGTCTATAGTTTCCTGGAGCTGCACCTTTTATTGGGTCTTTCGTTATTTGGCAGGCTTTGCTCACCTCTGTGAAGTATGTTGTCATTTTGGGGGGCAATGAATGGTGTATAACACTCAGATGTTTCACAAAAACGATGCAGTATATCTTCACCTGACCAATTGCAGAACCTCTTTGCCATTTTCTGCTGTTATTACATCAGGGGTGGGTTCTGCTTACTTTCGCTACCGGTGCATATCATGATGTTTCATTCTGGTCTATAAACTCACCTGAGCTTGGAGCTGAGTCAATTTTGAGTCAACCACGCTATGTTTTCGGCTTGCAAATTGTGGCCAGGAGGAGGAGGAGGAGGCACTGCCATCACTGCATAAGTTTTTAACTATCTAAAGGCTTCAAATTTACCACAAATAACAGAAGACCAACAGGCCACTATGGATGGACCAATAACAATGGAGGAACTCCTAACAACAATTAAAAAACAGAAAAGCAATAAGGCCACAGGCCCAGATGCCATACCTGCAGAATGGTACAAGATAGACAATGAAACAATAAGAAACCATATGTTAGAAACTTTTAATTTATGTAGACTTGAGGGAAAAATCCCTAAATCTTGGTCAGAATCACTGACAACCTTAATACATAAACAGGGTACAGAACCAGAAAAAATTAAAAACTATAGGCCTATATCATTATTAAATGTAGACTATAAGATTTTTATTGCCATTTATGCAGAGAGACTCAAAAGAGTTATAAATGGAATAATACACCAAGACCAAAATGGGTTTCTTCCAGGGAGACAAATTAAAAATAATATTAGAACTGTAATAAATATACTAGAGTACTATGAACAACACCCAGACAAGACGGCATCTTTAATGTTTCTAGATGCTCAAAAGGCCTTCGACAACGTTAATTGGATATTTATAAAAATGCAATTAAATAAAATGAGATTTGGTCCAAAATTTGTTAACCTAATAGATACCATATATTCAAAACAAACAACGAATATAATACTGAATAATAGTCAATTACCAACACTTGACATAAACAAGGGAGTTCGCCAAGGATGTCCTATATCACCATTGTTATTTATTATGACTCTTGAAACTTTATTAATTAAAATAAGAGCGGACCCTAAAATAAAAGGTTTAACCGTAGGAGATGAAACCTATAAACTCCAGGCCTTTGCAGATGATCTAATGTTTATAATTGAAGAACCGACTACAACAGTTCCTACTTTACTACAAACCATTGAACAATATGGAAACGTAGCAGGTTTAAAGATAAATAGAAGCAAAACACATTACTTGACCAAAAATATGAATAAAACACTAGAAACTAAATTAGAAAGTATTTCTGGAATAAAGACTGCAAAAAAGGTAAAATATTTAGGAATAAATTTAACAGCGAAAACAATAACATTAAAAAATGATAATTATATGAAATTACTAGCAGAAATTAAAAAAGACTTAGCAATGTGGAATAATTTGAAAATATCTTTTTTAGGAAGAATTGCAACAATTAAGATGAACATTTTACCCAAGGTTTTATTTCTTTTTCAGGTAATACCAATAAACCCAGGGGGAATCTTTTTAAAAACTTTAACAAACTTAGTTAAAAAATTTATATGGCAAGGCAAAAAAGCAAGGATAAAAATGAATTGCTTAGAAGATATTAAAGAAAGAGGAGGATTTGGCCTTCCAAATTGGAAACTATATTATCAGGCCGCCGCATTAACATGGCTTAGAGATTGGATAATCTTAGATAACAAAAGAACACTTGACCTAGAAGGACATGATTTAATGCTTGGATGGCATGCATTTTTATGGTATGATAAGGACAAAAACCATTCATATTTTAAAAGGCATACATTAAGGAAATACTTATTAAAAGTATGGAAAGACATAAAGAAAAATCATTTTTTAAGTATCCCAGATTGGCTAGCTCCTTTAGAAGCAATAACACATCCAAAGTCTATAAAGGACAAGAAAATAACTCATAGATATAAAGAACTATTAAATGATCAGATGAAGCTTAAATCTAGAATTGAACTACAAGAAGAAGGGATAATAATAGATTGGTGGCACTACGCCCAGATCCGATCTAGATATCAGAAGGATAAAACTCTTTACATTTTTAATAAAAGTAAGAATCCTTTAACTACTTTAATTACCACTAATTCAACAAAAATGATAGGGAAAATATATAAATTACTTATCGCTCATAAAAATATAGAGTTGACTTTAAAAGATACTATGATAAGATGGTGTAGAAATATTGGCAAGGAAATAGATATAGATACATGGGAGAAAGTGTGGATTAATAATTGGAAAATGACTAAATCAGTTTCCCTAAAAGAAAATCAAATCAAAATGTTTTATAGATGGCATCTCCCACCAAATAGGATAGCAAAAATGTTTCCCAAAACATCCCCAATATGCTGGAAATGTAAGAAGGATATAGGAACTTATTATCATCAATGGTGGACATGTGGCAAAGCAAAAATATATTGGAAGATGATTGAAAAAATATTAAAAGAAATAATAAAGCAAGATATAGATAATACCCCGGAATTTTACTTACTAGGTGTCACAAATCAGACTTACAAGAAAGAAATTTTTTATTTAATTATACACATATTAACTGCGGCTAGAATAATATATGCGCAAAATTGGAAAGGGGAGGAAATCCCCAAGGAAGAAGAGGTCATAGCTAAAATATTAGATTGCGCTGAAATGGATATGATGACAAGAAGATTAAACGATCAAGAGGATACTAAATTTTATGAAACATGGAACAATGTTTATAAATGGATAGATAAGAAAAAATAAGATATATCTTTAGTTGTTTTTTGTATTAGTTTTTACCTAGGTGATAACAACATTAATATTAGTTTAAAAGGATTTTTTGACGATTATGATATAGTAGTGTATGTATAAGTATAAGCAACATACCAAGATCTTCGATGTATAATAGTTGAATTTAGTTTTACTGTTTGGATTGAAGGTTTGACACTATTTTACTATAGTAATTAGGATTATATTAAAGGTATTTTTTGGTAATTATGTTACACTAACCCTACCTAACACTCACATTAAGATTTGTAAAACTTTAACTCAAATTTATTAACTTTTTTTTCTATAATAGTTAACATATATTTAATTATGTATTCTTTTTCTACATTTGAATGTATACTTTCATAAGAAGCGGGGGAAATACACCCCCACTTTATGTTTATTGTTTGTATGTATTTGTTTGTTTTTATGAAAAATAATAAAAAAAGTGGAAAAAAAAAAAAAGAGTGGCTGGCAGTGGGGTTGGGAGCCAAAAAGGCTGAAAGTGGAGCCTAGCTATGCAGCTCAGACGTGCCCAAGCAGGGGCTGTACAGTTTTGCCCCAGCAGTGCCCAGCAAAGCCACAATCTGCCACCTGCCATGTGAGTGCTAATGAGCAGCCTCGCCCATGCTCGGAAGAAAAAAGGAGCTGGGCAAGTGCCGGCATTGGTGGAAGCGCTGGAAAGTGCTTGTTTGCCTTTGTATCTTGTGCATTGCCTGGGCCCTTGAAGCCACCCAGCAATCTTCGCTCTTCTCGACCAGAACTGGTGAAGAAAACAGCCCCCCAAGTAATGATGCAACAGCTCGCAATCTCTGAGCCATTATGCCACACACACAGTACCAGACCATGCACCCTAGTTTGCAATATCCCTTGATATTCAAGGCAAGTCTCTAAATTTTGCTGGACACTTCCTAGAGGATGAGGCTGTCCAGTTGGCACATGCCGGCAGAACACTACCCTTCCCCCTTCAACTGCCGCTGCTACTCTTCTGGAGCCTCGCTTCCTCCCACCCCCCCAATGAACCACTTCAGACTTGTGCCAAATTAAGCAGAGGGAGGGGGATGGTAAAGAAGAGGAAGCTTTTGGGTGCATGAGGATTCTCAACCCTCCTTTTTCTCCCTCTGGCTTTGAACTCACCTAACTTGCTTGTCCCCAACCTTGCTTCCTTACCCTGTTTGTTTTTGTTTAGCTGCTACTTGAACTCAGGCACAAGGGGCAGAATTTTCTGGCTGGGTGACTAGTGGAGAAGCTCCGAATGCACAAACTTGCCTGGGCTCCTTCCTGCTGGAAACCACCATTCAGTGGCTGGTAGCTGACGTGGGGGGGAGGGAGCAGAGAGAGTTTCCATTGGTCAGGGAATGGTGGTTCCCAGCAGGAGAGAGGAGGAGGAACCCAGGCAAGGCAGCATGTTCGGAGCTTCTCTGGCTGGCACATGGCACTGCTGAGGTGGGGGGACAGAGAGAGCTGCCACTAGTTGGAAAATGGTGGCCATGGGGCTATCTGCACAGATAGATCATCACCCCAACCTCACCAGTTGCTTGTCCATACCACCTGCTCCATACCACCTGGAGCCACACAAGAAGCTACATGGGCAGAGAGGAAGGGAAGACCTGGCTTACCTTGCTCTGCTCCCTTAGGAAGCAAGGGGTGATGTCTCTGCATGTCTGGAGAAATGGCTCTTCATGCCACTTCTGGCATGCATGCCAAAAGTTCACCATCATGGCCCTATACCATTTCAAATATTGTAAATGGCTGTCTGGTCTCTTCTTAAAAACTTCCAGTGATGAAGCACCCACAATGTCTGAATCAAGCTGTTCCACTGGTTAATTATCTCACTGTTAGGAGATAATTAATTCCATGTTGCTTCTCTCCTTGATAAGTTTCCATCCATTGTTTCTTCTCTTATCTTCTGGTGCTTTGGAAAATAAATTGACACCCTCTTCTTTCTTGCACCCTCTCAAATACTGGAATACTGCTATCATGTCTCCCCCCTCTCCCAGTCTTTCTTTTCTTTAGACTAGCCAGACCCAATTCCTGCAATCATTCTTCATATGTTTCAGTCTCCAGGTCTTTAGTCATCTTTGGTGCTCTTCTCTACACTTTTTCCAAAATATCAACATCTTTTTTTTGTAATGTGGTGACAAAAAATGGAAGTAGTATTCCAGGTTAATTTACTTTATTGTCACTGCATCTTGTACAGAGAAATTAAATCTCATCTTCGGTGTACATTATACATAAAAACAAAACACACATCCTTCACATTTTATGCAATTTAATTGAAAACTCCTGATATTACATTAATATTGTCCTATAAAGTAGGATTCAATATAGTTACTGCTCTGGAATAGAACCTGTTTTTCAGCCTATTGGTCCTTGTTTTTATTGTCCTGTGCCATCTACCAGATAGTAATAGTTAAAAAAAAGATGCCCAGGATGAGATGGGTCTTTAAGAATGTTTTGAACTTTCTTAAGGCAGTTGGAGCTATAAAGCTCTTCCAAAGAGAGGAGAAGGCAACCAATGATCTTCTGGACAATGATGTTAACTCTCTGGAGCACTGTCTTATTTGCCAATGTGCAATTGGCAAACCATGCACAGGTGTAGTAAGCTAAAATAATCTCTATGGTGCAGCCATAGAGGATCACCATCAGTTTTTCATCCAGTTGTTTATGAGAAGTCTCAAGTAGTACAATCTCTGCTGGACCCTTTTGACCAGTGCTAAACTGTGAGCGCCCCAGGTCAGGTCCTATTTTATGATAACACTCAGAAACTTAAGACTTAAGACAAGACTATTTTATGATAACACCAAGAAACGTGGTCTCCTTTAATAACCAAGGGCTGGTCTTAACCAAGGTGTGGTCATACTAAGGTTTTATAAAGCAGTACTAATATTTCACATGATTTTGATTCTATATGTGGGAGTCCTCAGACTATCTCAGGGACCGCCTTCTGCTGCACGAATCCCAGCGACTAGTTAGGTCCCACAGAGTGGGTCTTCTCCGGGTCCAGTCAACTAAACAATGTTGCTTGGCGGGACCCAGGGGAAGAGCCTTCTTTGTGGCAGCCCCGACCCTCTGGAACCAACTCCCCCCAGAGATTAGAATTGCTCCCACCCTCCTTGCCTTTCGTAAGCTTCTTAAAACCCACCTCTGCCGCCAGGCATGGGAGAATTGAGATACTCTTTCCCCCTAGGCCTTTACAATTTTATGCATGGTATGTCTGTATGTATGTTTTACAATAGGGGCTTTTAACTGTTTATATTGGATTGTTATATTGTTACTACTGTTGTTAGCCGCCCCGAGTCTACGGAGAGGGGCGGCATACAAATCCAATAAAATCAAATCAAATCCAGTAATAAGCAAAGGTTAAAGCTTTCCACTTTCCAGAATTCTGGGGGACTCCTGATCCTGGTCAGATGTCAGGACCTCTAAGGACCTCCACCAAACTTTCTTCTGGCTTAGTTAGATATTTCATATGCCAGACCTTGCTAGAACATGAATATTGTCATTAAGTGGAGCAAGAAAGAGGGCAAATGTGGTTTTTAAACCAAACCATGAAAAAACGAGTGAGTGAATAAACCATACAACTTTCTGAAAGTAGATATTGAAAAGACATATAGTGGGATTTCCTGTATATATGTCTCATTCTTAAAATAATTGAGTAAATTGTTTTCTTCTTTCAAGTGAAGATTATTTGTTGCTCTGATTATCTTGCAGGGTATCTACATAAGAAGCAGAAGACAATTAATTCTACAAGGTAATTAATATTAAATCTGTTTCTATTTGAATAGTAGGAAGAATAAAGGCCTTATTTATTGTATAACTGCTACAAGGAAACACAATACATTAGTATGATATTAACAGTTCACAAGTGCATTGACCTTCAAAAAGGCTGACTCCAGCTGAAATAACTACCATGGAAAGTAGTTACTTCAAACTTATTGGTTGCACAGAAATAGTTCCATGTATTTCAGACTACTAACTCAGCACTTATACACACAGGAAAGGCTTCATGTGATCAAATAGATGCAAGTACAAATCTAAAAAAAAATTCCAACAAATTTGAAACTTAAAGGATTTTGAATATTCGATTTAGTTTTGTTGCTGAAAGTAAAAGAACAACTTTGTTTAAACAAAACAGTCTCAGTAGGCAGTCAGTAATTTTCTTTGCGTTTCTCAAGAAATAAATAAATAAACATGCCTTTTGGGGTTTGTTTTTTTAAGATTAATATTCCAAGGAGAATAATGCATGGTAAGATTAGTAAAAAAAAGGAGGAAGTAACAAAAGAGGAAGAAAAATTGAACTAAAAAAGTTTAGTTCCAGTTTTTGTTTTTGTTTTGGCTTGAAATATTTTGAATGTGTTACGTAAATTCTATGCAAATTCACCCATCTACTCATTCTTACCAATTCATTTCTAATCAAACAGATTTTGCAGAAATTGCATATGGCCCAAAATGGAAATTAATTTTGTTCTGAATTTTGTAGCATCTGCTGTGATGACTTTCCTATGCCATTTTTGAATATTTTTCCATAATAGCAACAGCAACAACAGGAGATGGCCAACTTATTGGGAAGATGCTGTTACAGCATCATTAAGGTGCATGAGGAAGTGAATTTATTGACCATTTAAAAGATGAAAATGGATGGCACATTGTATGTTATTTAGGGCAGAACAGTTAATGGATCAAAATAGCTTCTCTTCCTCTTGCAACACCAGAACCAAATTAACAGTGTTGTTAACATGAATCTTGGAGGTCTGACAATGAAGCTGAACAAGTGCACTCAGTATAAGTAAGCTGAATGAAGGAAATTGTAGGATGTAAAAGATGTTATTCTACTGGATGCATAGTTAAAAATGAAAACCGCAAGAGATTATTATAGTCTGCAATTTAAATGTCTTTGAAGAAGAAGATAAGGCTGTGATTGGCTAATAATCATAATGGTTCATGCCCAAGCTACAGTTGCTATAGCATCTGGGCCAGTATATGATATCATTCATCATGCCAGTTTAAAATTCTAATCTGATTTGTACTTTTGATTTTTACAGTCAAATGGCATTTACAAATTCAACAGCTCAAGGGATTGAGCATATTGCCAGAGCTGATGTCCATGCACTGGAAAATATTTATCTCTGCAATTGAAGAATCATGTTAGCAGACTCATGTCAAAGAAGGCACTCTATTTGGAGCAGTATATTTGGCAAGCAGATCTTGTAACATATAGATATGTATATATGTATATATATGTATGCATGTGTGTGTGTATATATATATATATATATATATATATATATATATATATATATATATATATCACATGTTTTTGCTGAATTTGAAAATTAAGGGAGACTAGGATAGATCTATTTCGGCCTTATTTTGGCCTCATCTACTAGCCATACCCTCACTGGGACTTGAACTTGCAAACTTTGCCTTGTAAGGCAGAGAATTAACCTCTAGGCTACAGTATCCAATGCCTTCAGCTCTGTACCAGGGAAGGGTTACATGTTTTTTTGTGTCGAATCACCCTGGTATATATTCAAGCTTTTGTTTATATTAATGAAGTCAAATTAATGTATGTAGTATGAGACAAGTGTCTTACAATCTTGCAATATAGAAACATAGAAACATAGAAGTCTGACGGCAGAAAAAGACCTCATGGTCCATCTAGTCTGCCCTTATACTATTTTTTGTATTTTATCTTAGGATGGATATATGTTTATCCCAGGCATGTTTAAATTCAGTTACTGTGGATTTATCTACCACGTCTGCTGGAAGTTTGTTCCAAGGATCTACTACTCTTTCAGTAAAATAATATTTTCTCATGTTGCTTTTGATCTTTCCCCCAACTAACTTCAGATTGTGTCCCCTTGTTCTTGTGTTCACTTTCCTATTAAAAACACTTCCCTCCTGGACCTTATTTAACCCTTTAATATATTTAAATGTTTTGATCATGTCCCCCCTTTTCCTTCTGTCCTCCAGACTATACAGATTGAGTTCATTAAGTCTTTCCTGATACGTTTTATGCTTAAGACCTTCCACCATTCTTGTAGCCCGTCTTTGGACCCGTTCAATTTTTTCAATATCTTTTTGTAGGTGAGGTCTCCAGAACTGAACACAGTATTCCAAATGTGGTCTCACCAGCATTCTATATAGCGGGATCATAATCTCCCTCTTCCTGCTTGTTATACCTCTAGCTATGCAGCCAAGCATCCTACTTGCTTTCCCTAAATATTGCACCTTGTTTAGCATCCCTTCCTATTAAAGCCATGGAAGAGAACTGCCAATTTCAGATAGTGCTCCAATACCTAGTTCTCCCTTCTCCTGACACTAAGCCCAATGGCCTGGGCTGCTTATTGTCACAGGTAGAGACAAACTGCATTAGTGCTTTGCTTATTTGCTTTCTATTACCAGCTGAAATTCGGCGAAAAACAAGAAGCCCTGGGATAGCTGGTTAGTACAAAATTATGAGCTCATATCTGGCTGTTATGGTCCTATGGAGTTGGCACATGCTGACCTACTACATTCTTTTTTGAGCATTTGGATGGGATGTGGAAATGTGGATAATACTGCAGTGGTGAAATGTAATTTTTTTTTTGCCACTGGTTCTGTGGGTTTGGCTTAGTGGATGTGACTTGGTTGGGAGGTCATATGACAGGGTGGACATGGCTAATTCTTTAAATATTTAAAAACATTTTTGAATAAAACAGTTTTTTAAAAGTTCCAATGAACAACTGGTGTTTCTCCAGCTTAGGGGCTACCAGCCTTGTGGGTAGATAACCCCCCCAAAATTTCGCAGGTGGGCAGAGCCCCACAGATGAACCCACTGGGCCTCTCCGGCTCTTTGCTCGGCAGCCTTCTGGGCTCTGCCCAGCTCCTTTTGTCTCACCCACCACATCCCGGAGAGAAAACATCTGGGCAAAAGCAGCTTTGATGAGTCTGATGCATCTCCAACCTGTGGAACAGAACCTCTTGAGCACTAGGACCTGAGGACAGTGCCTCAGAGTGAGGTGCCATTGCCACTGACATTACTGCTTTCTTCAAGCCCCCCACACTTGGGTGGGTAGCTCAAATTAGGTTGCTGAGCCCAGACCCTTTCACTGAATCCAAGGAAGGGGAAGCAAGCTTCATTTTTGGGATGGTCCCACAGGCCGCACATGCGTCAGACTCACCCAACAGGTGAACAAACCTTGCCATGTCCCTCCGAAGCAGCTCCTTGGGTGAGCACAGTGGGTCTTCCTCCTCCCCTGCCGCCAGCATCAGCCTTATCTTCTTCTGCTGCTGCTGCTATATTTAATTGTTCCAATCATTAATTGTCAGGAAATTTCTTCTTAATTCTAAGTTGCTTCTCTCCTTGATTAGTTTCCACCCATTGCGTCTTTTCCTGCCTTCAGGTGCTTTAGAGAATAGTTTGACTCCCTCTTCTTTGTGGTGACCCCTGAGATATTGGAGCACTGCTATCATGTCTCCCCTAGTCCTTCTTTTCATTAAACTAGACATAGCTAGTTCCTGCAACCGTTCTTCATATGTTTTAGTCTCCAGTCCTCTAATCATCTTTGTTTATCTTTGTTCACATAATGAAAGTGGGCAGCTGCTACAATACTAGAAAATTCCTTGTAGATTCCTGATTGTCTATAAATATTGTAGAGTTTTCTAAATGCATTTTAGATTTGGAAAGTAATAAAAACCAATTGAAAAGTTGAGAAAGATACAAAAACCTATGTCAAAAATGATGGAGCTAAAGCAACTGAAAAGCTGTAATACTTGATAGGTTGGGAAAAATAAATAAAGGGGAAGGATCATTGTTTTTGTGGATGAAATTATGCTCAATTTTATGTTGTAAGGGTGATAGATATTCTATTTCATAATATAGAATTTTGAATGAGTGGTTATTATTTATGTTAGTACTTGGTTATATTATCAAAGTCAATGTTCCAGAAAAACTTTTTGCTTAGTTTTCACAGGCAATAATATGATTGTCGATTTCATAGGTATGAAGAGACAGAATAACAGAAACATTTGATGCCAACTATTTCTATATTTCTTTAAGACAATTCTCAGGAATTTCTTATTGTTTCTCAATGAACCTCAGTTTACCATCCATTGGTTATTTATGCCTTCTGATATAGTGTGCAGTGCTTCTCTCATATATAAAATAACTTTAGGTTACCTTGGTACTGTATCTTGTGTTAATCCTTGGAGAAGGACAGCATATCAATCAATCAACCAATCAATCAACCAATCAATCAACCAATCAAATAAATAAATAAATAAATAAATAAATAAATAAATAAATATTTCCATATCTTGTTTTTCTTTGTCATTTATTGTTCCCTCATTCCTGTGAGCTAGGTTTGCAAATGAATGTAATTAATCTTTTTAAAAAATGCTTTTACTGGGCTTTCCATACCCTATTTCTGTATTATTATTACCATAGGCCAAAGGTCACATGTAATATATCCATAGGAATAAGGGCTGTGTAATAAATTGAACCATCTAATAGTTGGGCAAGGCTGTTTATTTGAGACTTTGGGGGTTATATTTTTTTTAAAAAAACTATGACATGCCTACATCGCCCAGTTTTATATTTCAAAATAGCAAGATAATATGTACTACTGTTCAAGCATTATTGCCAGTGCTATCCTGCTATGGAATGGGGATTTGGGGATCAAGTGTGGTCATAAGGTCACAAATTGCTGTAACACCACCACCCAGATGATGCGCTTGGATTTATAATGTTTGATAGATTATATATCTGCTTTTAATTTTTCATTCTATTATCTCTTCTCAATTGAAGTATGCTTTTCTTTCCATTGTACATAGCCCAGATTTTTTAAAAAATTTGTCATTCTTACCTAACACAAACCTAAGTGATATTGATGCTACTCTATTTCAGATGATGTTCCCTCTATAATGATAAAAATTATGTGTATTCTTTAACTAGTTCCTGAATTGTTTTTATTAATATTATTTTTATTAATTCTGATTGTTTCCTGATTGCTTATTTGACTCCTATGTCAATCATTAAGTGTTATACCTCATGATTCTTGACAAATGTATCTTTTATTTTATGTACACTGAGGGCATATGCACCAAAGACAAATTCCTTGTGTTCTGTAGAGCTCTCTGGTAGAATCCTCCCGAAAATTCACAGATACAAATTTCAGACACACACACGTTTGAAAATTCAAAACACTGTTCTTTATACTGAAAATTCAAATACACTAAGCACTCTTTTTGTATAACAAAATGTATAACAAAGTTTGTCTCCAAACAAACTGGTAATTTGTACAAGTCCCTTATCAGTTCTGAGATACTTAGCTTGCAGCTGTGAGGCAATTCACAGTCCTTCTTCTTTCATAAAGTGAAACACACTTTGCTCTGGTTTAATTTCAAAGCGGGGGAAAAAAGCAGCACAAGTCAGCAAGGCAGGCACGAAACACAACGATCAGATAATCCTCCACAATGGCCAAACCCACAGGCTGCTATTTATAGCAGCCTCACTAATTACCACAGCCCCACCCAACCACAGGTGGCCTCATTTTCTTTGATAATAATCTCTCAGTTGTTGCTGCCTATACATTGCTCTCCGCATGCGTGGCTGTATCATTAACTCTTGTTCTGAATCCAAGGAGGATCTAGATAATTGATCTCCTTCTGAGCTATCTGCCACACTCTCCTCCTCCCTGTCACTCATGTCTTCTTGGTCAGAGGAGCCTTCATCAGCAGATTCCACCGGGAGCAAAATAGGCCTGCGGCATGTGGATGTCTCCCCACATCCACAGTCCTTGGGGCAGGAGCTGGACCAGAGCTAAGCACAACATCCTTGGGTGTCCAATAACACTTGGCCAATAAAGAATAAAGAATTCAATTCTATTTGTTCCTCAGTAAAGAAATTTTAAAACAAACAACACAGAAATTGGTAGAGAATTATAATTAACAAGGATTTTCTTGCATTGTTGTCTGATATATAATGCTACTAAAACATTTAAGTATATTCGAAAGTTGGAGTATAACATCTTTATATATTTTCCCCATTGTCACTTCTAGTGCCACCTTTCCCCTAGAAAGGTGCTAGAAAATATGATTGTGTGAGATGGCCCAATGTATGTGTGTTTTCAGTACTAAACACTTGAGTTTCCCCATATGAATTAGTTTTGATGATTTCATGTTAAGTTGCTTTTCAAATTGGATGTAAAAATCAAGACATCGCCTTTAAAATTCTTGGCATTGACCATTAAAGAACTTGTTAAAGTCACATGTTAGAAAGTGAAAATAAGAACTACATTTCATTGTAATGTATTGTTAAAGAAGTAAGGAACAAGAACAGGGAAGAGGACTTTTTCTGAATATTTTTGCTTTCTCAGTTGGGGAAAAAGGGTGACATTTAAAGGAAAAAACATACTGAAATGATACACTTGACACAATAGTGGGTTGCAACCAGTTTGGACTGGTTTGCACAAACCGTTGGCAGAAATTTGGGCACGGTCGGCAAACCAATAGTGAAGACTGGTTTGCCACACCCTGAACTGGTTTCCCAGTCACCACTGCTTAAAAGTGGCAGGCAAATGTCCCTTTGTACATGTGCAAAGGCTTCTGTACATGTACAGAGAATCAGTACCTGTATGTGACATGCGTGCAAAGCACGCACTTCTGACACAATACGCGCACTTCAGAACTGGTAGGGAAGATAAGAGAAACCCACTCCTGACTTGACACCTTTTAAAATTGCAATATTCTTCCTTGTAGCAGTTATACAATAAATGTCTTTTGTGTCTAATGTAGAGTAGAACTTGACTGAAACAATCCCAATACTTATCAATGCAAAAGTCACAATATATTTTAAACAACAGCCATTGCATGGGCTTTTCTACCATCCAGATCAACTCAATGATCCATGTTTTTAAGACCCTACAAAATGTCTGAAGTCCAAGAATGCTCTTTTAACAAAATGATTTGATATATTAATGTAGCCATGACTTTTTCCAGATTTACTTAGAAATGATTGGGAATAGCTTTTTATATAGCTGTTTTAGCCATGTAGCAAGAGAAAACCGCTGTGTGTGATTGTACCATCTAGGTATTATTTTAATCTCTTCAAACATTTATTTAATGAAAGAAGCTATATAAAAAGAAATTGCATCAATTATAAAGCCTTCCTTTGATAAAGGATGGGGCTATTGAAATTATTATGGGATTGGAGACTTATGCCCTGCCTTCATGAAATTTTGGAAATGGCAACTTCTATAATGTATGCCATTAATCCTGGGGTAGAAAAAGAACCTTGTGAATTATCCAGAAGTAACCTTATTTGTTTTGTGTTTTTATTTGTGGGAAAGGGAGGTTTGTCTTATTCTATGAACCTTTTCCCCCTAATTTTCTTTAAATAGCAACACTTCCCCTTTTTCCGTGGAATGTGGAAATGGATGCTTATGCCTCATCTTGGGATGTGTGCAGAGAAACTATAAAAATAAGTTTTATTGAGTTACTGCTGTTCTTTTGATTTGTGTATACACAATTCAACATTTATATTCTCTTATGTTGTTTTTCAAGTGAAAAGTCCATAGAGAGTGTGATGCTTACCTCAATATTTATAGCACTTGGGCAGGTAGGAATTTTAGTTTCAAAACAATCATAGCCACTAATGCAAGAGGTCGTGAGAAGGAGCAAAGAGGAAGTGGTTCACTGGAAAATATAATGTCTCTTTCCTTTTACAACAATCAAATCAACAAACCAGGTTTCACCTTTGGAGAATATTTAGTGTAGTGATGGGATTCAAATTTTTTAGTACTGATTCTGTACCATGGATTAATAGGACAGCACCTTGCTGTGAGTGATATTGAGTTGACCATTTACTCTAAAGACCTGATTCAAGTACAAGAATTTTAAAAGATAACTTCCAAGCCTAAGATGACTAAATACACAGAACATCTCTGCAGGCCAAAATGGTTGACCTTACCTTTCAGTTCCAGCTCGCAGGACTCACAAAGGTAATTCCTACACTCAGCCGAAGGGTAGGTGGGGCAATGTGGGTGGGGCAGCCTCATGGTCCTGCATGAGACGATTAATGGCTTTGGTAGGCAGCATGCTGCCCGCAGGCCGTTGTTTGAGGACCCATGGCATAAAGAAATGTTTCAATGATAAAGAATTATAAAGAGAGAATAGTATTGTTGAAGTTGGAATTTTAGGATTGTATTATTATTGTCAGTGTTGTTTAAAAAAAACTTGAGCCAGGCAATACACCGTCCATAAAATGGACATGGAATTATTATACTAAAAAAAAAACATATTAAAAACAACAAACATAGGAGTCTTGGTTGCTTATTCTAGTATTTCTATTATTTTCAACTTATAGTTATGCATTGCATCTTATTTAGAAAGGACACAGGGGAAAAAAGGCTTGTTAACTTCCATGTCATAATGCAGGGATATGCCTCATGTGAAAGTCAATCCATATTTAGCTACATGCATCAAGCTTTCCTTCTGCAGTTGATGCTGGAGAGAAGCCACCACCTTTGAATGACTTTGGCAGACCAGTGGCAGGACTTAACCATGGTACTCCTAGGAAGAGCACTCTGGTTCAGTAAGTACTTGAATGGTTCTTAACATTACCCACAATGTCCAATGAACGGGTAGATTTTGATTCCAATAACTCCCATAGACCCAACCAGAAGTCACTGGTACCATAACGTATTTATTTATGTATTTATTTAATTTGACTTCTATGCCACCCAATCCCGAAGAACACAGGGCAACAATAAAAGAATTACAAAACAATAGAAGAAGTCAAAAATATTATCTAATCTCTAAAATCCTAATAAAACTGATATAAAATGGACACAACAACAATCCAACACATTCATATATGTGGCCAGCGATGTTGTTAATATCAAGACCCCCAGGCCTGCCGGCATAGCCAGGTCTTTGTGGCCTTATGAAAAGCCAGCAGGGTAGGGGCGGTGCAGATGTTGGGAAGGGGGAGTTGATTCCATAGAGCTGGGACAGCAACAGAGAAGGATCTCCGCCGTGGTCCTGCCAACCTGCATTGCTTAGTTGACGGGACCTGGAAGAGGCCGACTCTGTGTGCTCTAATCAGCCTCTGGGAGGTATGTGGCAGGAGAGGGTCCCATAGGTGATAACCAGTGATAGGCTCCTACGGGAACGATCAGGAACGTAGTTCCGGTAGCAAAATTTTGAGCTCCACCCCAGAGCACCCAACTTGCACTGAAAGATGTTGAAACAAAATGCATAAGCCGCGCCCACAGTGTGGTAGTAAAAATGTTGGTAGCCCATCACTGGTGATAACCAACACCTACTGTCATGTATTGACATGTCGTGTCATATATATCAATTCATATTAATGCATTTAGGAATAAATCTCTATTCGAACCCAATTATCTTGAAAAGAACTTGCTGGAGAAATGCAAATGAGAAGCAGCATAGGAACCTGAGCACCCTTCGTTCCTGCCTTGCTATCCGTATTCCCCACTTCTAATTATTTACTCAGACTTATGTCTGAATTTACAAAAGAGATCAGGGGATAGGAAACTCTACAGAATTCAAATGAATCCTGCTGGGATCTATTTAGGTGGAAATGCACTGAACTAATTCATGAAGAACTGATACCAGCTGTCAGCATATTTAATGAAAGGTTAAAGACAGTTTTGAGAGGAAACCATAAGAAGGAACTTTTCTCTAAAGGAGCCAGAGACTGAAAAGCTGGAACCCCTGGAGACAGGAAGGCATGACACCAGTTGTAACTTTGTCAAACAATGAAGCATTTAAATCTCAATATTCATAGTTTTCTTTCACTGGAAAGAAGTCCTTCATTCTGGTTAATGATGAGTGAACTGATCCTGTTACAACGGCAACATTAATCAATCTGACATATGCTCAGATGGCCGTTCTTTGGCATTGCAAAGCAATTCTGCATTTGCACACGTGCAAAGTGCATCTTCTTCCCCCTTAGATCAACTTCTGCCTTAGGCACAAAGCCAGCTTGGTGACCTTGGGTCAGTTAGCTCTAAGAAGGAAACAATGGTGAATGACTTGTGAATCTTGCCAAGAAAACTGCAGGGACTTGTCAAAAGTCAACACTGCCAAAAGTCAAACAATGACTCAAGGTCTTCATTAGATCATTCACAACTGATGTGCAATCTAATCAGTCAGACAATCATTTTATTTCAGTCACTGATCTGCAAAATAAAAAGCTGGTTTGGAGGTAAAATTAATATATATTGTATATTAATATATAGAATTATTATAAATGTTTGCTACCTTATAAAGTAATAAACACAGAATAAAAATCTAAGAGATAATAATGGACTGGATGGATGGATATACAGACAGACAGATATAATTATATAATAAACTAAATCATTTTAAAAATAACAAAATAGGGAAATTACTGATTTGATATATATAAGGTAAAGGTTCCCCTTACATATATGTGTCAGTCATTCCCAACTTTAGGGGGCAGGGCTCATCTCTGTTTCATAGCCGAAGAGCCAGAGCTGTCTGATGATGATTCCATGGTCATGTGACTGACATGACTAATTTTTCTCTATTTCTCTACTTGCCTTTTTACATGCTTTGGAATTGATAGGCTGGCAGAAGGTGGAGCAAGTAATGGGAGCTCACTCTATTATGTGGTGCCAGAGGATTCAATAATAATTTAATTAATTAATAAATAAATAATTAATTAATTAATAAAAAGACTCGGAGCGGCTCACAACAGTAATAAACAATGTACAAATCCAATACTTAAAAAACATCTAACCCATATCATTAAAAACCATACAACTCAGTCATACCATTCATAAACCATAATAGCCTGGGATCTCTTCAATTACCCCATGCCTGGTGACAAAGATGGTCTTCAATAACTTATGAAAGGCAAGGAGGGTGGGGGCGGTTCTAATCTCCTGGGGGGGGGAGCTGATTCCAGAGGGCTGGGGCTGCCACAGAGAACTGCTGACCTTTCTGTTCAACAAGCTTAGTTTCGACAAGCCACTTTGAACTGCTGACCTTTCTGTTCGACAAGCCACTGAGCCACCAGGTGCCCTTCTGCTCTTTATATATATAAATAGCAGATATATATATATTTATATATATAAAGAAAGAGAGAGAGAGAGAGAGAGAGAGAGAGAGAAAACCATTATAATACATGTAGCTGAAGGAAAATGAGTCTACGGAGAGGGGCAGCATACAAATCTAATAAATAAATAATAAAAATGTGATGTATAAGGAACAATAATATATACTGGTAAGCAGGGCTGGGCAGCGGGCAGGACGGGGTGGAACGCAGTTCCACCGGAGTAAATGAAGATGTGTGTGCAGCTCCAGCTGATTGGCGGCTGTCACTTCCTTGATTATTGGTCTTGGCTTGGCTCTCCTTTTTTCCCCTGCTACTGCTGCATCTGCACTCCTTGTTTTTTCCTCTTTCCTCCTTCCTGATCTCGGATGAGCTTCCCTCTCTCCTGCCCGGCTCCCCTCCAGCCCTCCCATGACCACCTCCCGCCTGAGGTGCAAGCAGACGGCGTGGATGGAAGCAGCGCTGGCAGGATTTATGATTTTGGCAGCACCCATTGCCTAACTACCCAACCTGACATGAAGCAAATTGTCACCCCAGCGATTGACACTGGTAAGGTTGTAAGTCAAGGACTTAACAGTTCACTTGAACAATGATGATCGTTCAAACCACTCCCACCTGGTCAGCAAGCCACTCTTACTCAGTCACATGACCATTAAGCCACACCCACAAAATAAGCCATACCCACAGTGTGCAGTAAAAATTTTGGCTGCCCATTACTGCTGGTAAGTAGTGATTATTGGTTTTAAAAATTAAAGTTAAATTATAATGACTATATATAATGTTAAAATGACACTGGCAGCTAATGAAAATAAGACATAAAACATTGATTGGAAATTGAAATTAAATGGGCAGCTGCTAGGCTATTAACTAATTTTATTAGATGCAATATTATAATTTTTCTTTTGAGATGTTTCATACCATAGTAAAAGCATATAAACACAACAGTTAGTATTTTACTTTTTAGGTTGTATTATGTAGTATGTATGTACAGTGGTACCTCATCTTACGAACGCCTCTTCTAACGAACTTTTCAAGATACGAACCCGGTGTTTAAGATTTTTTTTGCCTCTTCTTCCGAACTATTTTCACCTTACGAACCCAAGCAGCTGCTGCTGGGATGAAGGGGTTTCTTTTCCCCCCCCTTTTTGAAGAAAGAAAAGGGAGGGGCAGCTTGGGGGAGGAAAAATTTTGCAGAGAAACAACATGCTTGCAAAGGAAACTGAAACGGTGTCTTTAGAAGAAAGAAAAGGGAGGGGCGCCCCCCTTGCCTTTGTTCCTTCCCATTCACCCTTTAGCCTAGCCTTGCCTTCTTCCACCCGCCCGCTTTAGCTGCTCCTCCCTGCCCTCTGTTCGCCTCCCTTCTAAAGTTTGGGATTTTCCTGAAGGATTTGCTCGTATTATTTGGCTTTTACATTGTTCCTATGGGAAACATTGGTTTCATCTTACGAACTTTTCACCTTACGAACCTCCTCCTGGAACCAATTAAGTTCGTATGATGAGGTACCACTGTATATGTATATGAATGTGTATATGTATATATTTGTACTATTACCAATTTGCTTGCATTGATGGACAGGCTGATGAGGAACTGCAAGTGGAATATGATTTTTGATTTTAAAGTCACAGAGCACCATTGCCTCTTAGCCAGACAGATTAACTATGGTGCTTGCCACAATATGTGATATAGAGCGTTCGCAGCATAATGAGAATTCTAAGCTAATATACACCTTTTCAAAGCCTCCTTAATGATCTCAGAATCTATTTAAAAGGCTTCTGAGTGACAATTTTTTAGTGTTGTGGGAAAAAGTGTGACAGCAATTAGAAATGCATGTGTTAATTGTGAGTACATTTAACTGATTCAGATTTAGTTTTTCCTTCTTTGTGGCATACACTCAAAGGCCCAAAAATAATTGTCACATCCAAAAATCAGCGCCTCTTACAATAAAGAATGCAATTAAGATAAGTTACTTTCCACAATAAGCCCTAAATAGATAGTAAATGTTCTCCAAATGATTAGAGTTACAGAAAATTATGTTGTATGGTGCTGTTTAGGAGATTTAACATCTGAACCTGTTCAATTTGACAATACAGTATAAGAAAATAAATTTGCTTCTTGATTTAATTTTTAAGGATTGGCATAGTTTCTTCCATATATGTATAGCAGGTTGTCACCTTCTCATTAAACTACTAGTTAATTTGGGAAGATTTGAAGCTGTACATCTATGTTTTCTATATCTTAAAGAAAAAACAAGTTATCATTTATGTGCATGTATTGGAATAATTTGTTATATTTGCAGTGGGCTTGTGAAATAAATTTGTTTAGTTAAGAAGAAAGTACCATATTTTTTGGAGTGTAAGACACACTGAAGTATAAGACGCACCTTAATTTGGGGGGAGGACAACAAGGAAAACGGCCTCTGCCTCCAGCAATTTGCCAAACAGCAAACAGTACAGATGATATATACACTGTTTGCTGTGTATTTCAGTGCATGTGTGCCTGACCCATAGAAATAGCAATGAATTGGAGAAATGTACATTATGGCAGTATATTAATGCCAGCAAGTTTCTTAAATGTAATCATACTAACTCATCCCAATTATTTAAATAGATCTACTCCATACATGTCTAAGTCAGAATTTTAATTCAGATGCCTTATCTTAATTCTAATACTTATACTAAAACAAGATATTTCAGGTTATACTTTTATAGATCTTTAAAATTGATGTGTCTTTCTGAAAGTATTCTCTGCTATTTAAAAGAAGATACAATAGCACTGGGACTCTTCAGATCAAGTATTTATTTTTTAAAAAGCTTCTTCATTTTGTTAAGTTCTCTAGAACAATAATAAAGCAGTCTTTAAAAAATAAGTCTAATTTGAACATTCTATAGGTATTCATAGTTATTGAGTTGCCTCTTTGCAGCAAAAAAACAGCTAGCCAGTTTCAGCCTTTGCCTCTCCTGCAGCAATTTGCCTCCGTGCAGTTTTATTTTCACTTTCATTTAGCTGTGTGCCTGCCGGCAACTTCAACTAATCAGCTGAGTGTAGGGAGGCAGATAATCAGTGGCTTGTTCTAATCAGCTTGTTGCTGTTTGCTGCAAGCAGGTAATTGCTGGCAGGCAAAGACAAAAGTGTGGAGGTGGCTCGCGGGGTGTGTGTGTGTACATTTGGTGTATAAGGGGGGTACATTTAACCCTCTTTTGGGGGTTAAAAAGGTGTGTCTTATACTCTGAAAAATATGGTATATCATTTTAATGCACCCTGGGTAATCCATAGGCACCATGGTCCAAGTGGTTTTTTAATTTTAATTTTAAGATTCAATGTCAAGACTTAATAGTATTATATTTAAATGGCTTGACAATGCAATATGGTAATTCAATCAAAGTACTTTGCTTTTCTCTGCAAAATAATTTCATAAGGACCTATACCCACTGCTTAGTGAAAAATGCCTAGGCTAATCTGACAAATAGATTGACTCAGAAAAGCCTGAAGAGAGAGGATAATGATCTTAGCACCTTGATTAATATGGGCAAGCTGGAGGAAAGTCATTAAATATAAAGATATAACTGTTGTGAAAGAAGAATTGGATAATGAGGAAACAAAAGAAAGTGCGGCAAATCCAGAATGCAAGTGAAACAGGAAGACAAGTCCTTAAGAGGAAGGTATTAAAAGATTATTTCTCACAATTAATGAAGGTCGCAATGACTTTGTTAATAAGTCTCACTGTAGCAGATATTTTTATTCCAACCTTTTCCTTCTTGTTTCATTAGTTCTCCTAAGACTTTTTAAAAAAGAATTCTTGAACGCAAGCAAAAGCACAGCTTTTGGAGATTTAATAGGCTGGGATTAATTTTTTTTTAGAATGAAAATAGCAATTAAAAAGCCACCTGCTGAAAGGATTTACAATTTGAAAAAAAAAAACTGAAAGGAAAGATACACAACAGTGAAAAAGGACACATATTGAACAAATTCAACTAATCGTTATTGTCTGTTCAATTAAACTCAGATTTCTGCCGAGTTTAATCAGTATCATATATTTGGAAAGCATGTGCTGTACCCTTTGTACTTCTAGAGCATTCATAGTAAAGTTAGCTCTAAAAGGCATGAGAAACTTTGATAAGCATTAATTCAGCTGAATTGGCATCCCTACCTCTGGAAAGTAGCCAATGAATTGCTGGGGATAGCTGTAATAAATTGTAAGGTGTTATCTCAATGGACAGGAGTGCTCTAGGCAATATAGCATGGGAAAAGTATTATTTGGCAGTGGAACAGAAAACACACACTCTTAAGTCACTTTGACAGTGAGTGGAGTTTTATTAGAGAGCAATATTTTATGTGATTAGGCAGGAAGACTATGTTGCAGGTCCTGTCAGTCAAGGATGTTGGCTAGTGGAGTTCAGTAGAAATGCCTTTTCAAGTATGGCACTGCCCTCTGGAACCTCATCCATCTGGCGACAGGGTTGACCCCAATCCTGCCTCACTCAAACCTGTGGCCCTGGGCATGTGACTATTACCTGGATGTTGAAGGTGTTTTATAATTCTCTATCTGTTAGATGTATTATTTTGCATTGTATATATTTATAATATATACCAATGGTATATACCATTGGTAGATGTTTATAAATATATACCATTGGTAGATATTTATAAATATCTATTTATAGTCTGTGTGTCTATCTCTGTCTGTCTGTCTATCTACTCTCATCTCTCTATATACACATGTAAACACACTCACACACATACACATGTTCACAAATATTTCCATCCCATCCATTCTCCCTCTCTCCCCATCCCTCCTCTCTCTCTCTCTCTCTCTCTCTGTGTAACATATTTTGCTGATAGTTTGAAATAGATCTATACTAGTCTAGATCTATTTCAAACTATTTTGCTCTCATCACCTATGGAGTCTGCTTGTAAGGCAGTAGCTTTAACTCTAGACCACAGGTTCTCCTCCTCTCGGCTTACAGGCAGATCCCATGGTTCAAATCCCGGTAAAGGTATGGCTAGCTGATAAGAGCAAAATACCTTAAAATAGATCTATGCTAGTCTCCCTTCATTTTCATTATCAGCAAAAATATGTTACACATACAGAATATAGTTGGTCAGCAATAAAAAATTTAACTGCCTTGGATATGGCCCCTGGAGGGGCCGAGAGACAAAAAGGA